>NW_027419200.1:0-54774 GCF_009905375.1 Apium graveolens
GTTAAAATAACAAACCAAATAAATTTATTTTTTTTAAAATTTATAATATCACTAATATATATAGATATTGACATCCTTATGTTGGATCATTAATAAGTTATTTTGAAAAAATCATAACATTAATATGGGACAAACAGTATTAAGAAGTACTGGTTAAATATAGTGACTGTTAAAATAACAAACCAAATAAATTTATTTATTGTAAAATTTTTATTATACCTATATATATATAGAACTTCACATACTCATAGTTGGATCATTCATAAGTTATTTTGAAAAAATCATAACATTAATATGCGACTAAACAGTATTAAAAGTACTGGTCAAAATACTAGTTGACTGTTAAATAACAAACCAAATAAATTTATTGTATTTATAAATTTTTTATTATATCACTAATTATATGATAGAACTTCACATACTTTAGGTAGGGTGGATCATTCATAGTTATTTGGAAAAAAATCATACATTACTAGCGACTAAACGTACTACGAAGTACCGGGTCAACCACTACTAGTTGACTGTTAAATAACAGAACCAAATATAATTATTGTATTCTAAAATTTTATTATATCAATACTCTATATAGACCTTCACATACTTATAGTGGATCATACTATGTTTTTGAAAAAATCATACATTAAGGCGACTAAACAGTATGTAAGAAGTACCGGTCAAACTACTAGTTGACTGTAAAATAACAAACCAAATAAATTTATTTGTTCTAAAAAAATTATCATATCACTAATATAGATATATCTTCCACATCCTTATTGTTGGATTATTCATAAGTTATTTTGAAAAAAATCATAACATTAATATGCGACTAAAGAGTATTAAGAAGTACTAGTTGACTGTTAAAATAACAAATCAAATAAATTATTTTATTTCTAAATTTTTTATTATATCACTAATTTATATAGACCTTCATATACTTGCAGTTGGATCATTCATAAGTTATTTTAAAAAAATCATAACATTAATATGCGACTAAACAGTATTAAGAAGTACTAGTCAAAATACTAGTTAACTGTTAAAATAACAAACCAAATAAATTTATTTTATTTCTAAAATTTTTATATATCAATAATATATAGAACTTCACATACTTATAGTTGGATCATTCATAAGTAATTTTGAAAAAATCATAAAATTATATGCGACTAAACAGTACTTAGAAGTACCCGTCAAACTACTAGTTGACTGTTAAAATAACAAACCAAATAAATTTATTTTTTTCTAAACATTTATCATATCACTAATATATATAGATCTTGACATCCTTATGGTTGGATCATTAATAAGTTATTTTGAAAAAATCATAACATTAATATTCGACTAAACAGTATTAAGAAGTACCCGTCAAACTACTAGTTGACTTTTAAAATAACAAACCAAATAAATTCATTTTATTTCTAAAATTTTTATTATATCACTAATATATATAGACCTCACATACTTGCAGTTGGATCATTCATAAGTTATTTTTAAAAAATCATAACATTAATATGCGACTAAACAGTATTAAGAAGTACTAGTCAAAATACTAGTTAACTGTTAAAATAACAAACCAAATAAATTTATTTTATTTCTAAAAATTTTATTATATCACTAATATATATAGAAATTCACATACTCATAGTTGGATCATTCATAAGTTATTTTGAAAAAATCATAACATTAATATGCGGCTAAACAGTATTAAGAAGTACTTGTCAAAATACTAGTTGACTGTTAGAATAACAAACTAAATAAATTTATTTTATTTCTAAAATTTTTATTATATCACTAATATATATAGAAATTCACATACTCATAGTTGGATCATTCATAAGTTATTTTGAAAAAATCATAACATTAATATGCCACTAAACAGTACTAAGAAGTATCCGTCAAACTACTAGTTGACTATTAAAATAACAAACCAAATAAATTCATTTTATTTCTAAAAATTTTATTATATCACTAATATATATAGAACTTCATATACTTCAAGTTGGATCATTCATAAGGTATTTTGAAAAAATCATAACATTAATATGCGACTAAACAGTATTAAGAAGTACTGGTCAAAATACTAGTTGACTATTAATAATAACAAACCAAATAAATTTATTTTATTTCTAAAAATTTTATTATATCACTAATATATATAGAAATTCAAATACTTATAGTTGGATCATTCATAAGTTATTTTGAAAAAATCATAAAATTAATATGCGACTAAACAGTACTAAGAAGTACCCGTCAAACTACTAGTTGAATGTTAAAATAACAAACCAAATAAATTTATTTTTTTTTAAAACATTTATAATATCACTAATATATATAGATATTGACATCCTTATGGTTGGATCATTAATAAGTTATTTTGAAAAAATCATAACATTAATATGGGACAAAACAGTATTAAGAAGTACTGGTTAAAATACTAGTTGACTGTTAAAATAACAAACCAAATAAATTTATTTTATTTGTAAAATTTTTATTATATCACTAATATATATATAGAACTTCACATACTCATAGTTGGATCATTCATAAGTTATTTTGAAAAAATCATAACATTAATATGCGACTAAACAGTATTAAGAAGTACTGGTCAAAATACTAGTTGACTGTTAAAATAACAAACCAAATAAATTTATTGTATTTATAAATTTTTTATTATATCACTAATATATATAGAACTTCACATACTTATAGTTGGATCATTCATAAGTTATTTTGAAAAAAAATCATAACATTAATATGCGACTAAACAGTACTAAGAAGTACCCGTCAAACTACTAGTTGACTGTTAAAATAACAAACCAAATAAATTTATTTTATTTCTAAAATTTTATTATATCAATAATATATATAGAACTTCACATACTTATAGTTGGATCATTAATATGTTATTTTGAAAAAATCATAACATTAATATGCGACTAAACAGTATTAAGAAGTACCGTCAAACTACTAGTTGACTGTAAAAATAACAAACCAAATAAATTTATTTTTTTCTAAAAAAATTATCATATCACTAATATATATATATCTTCACATCCTTATTGTTGGATTATTCATAAGTTATTTTGAAAAAATCATAACATTAATATGCGACTAAAGAGTATTAAGAAGTACTAGTTGACTGTTAAAATAACAAATCAAATAAATTTATTTTATTTCTAAATTTTTTATTATATCACTAATTTATATAGACCTTCATATACTTGCAGTTGGATCATTCATAAGTTATTTTTAAAAAAATCATAACATTAATATGCGACTAAACAGTATTAAGAAGTACTAGTCAAAATACTAGTTAACTGTTAAAATAACAAACCAAATAAATTTATTTTATTTCTAAAATTTTTATTATATCAATAATATATATAGAACTTCACATACTTATAGTTGGATCATTCATAAGTAATTTTGAAAAAATCATAAAATTAATATGCGACTAAACAGTACTAAGAAGTACCCGTCAAACTACTAGTTGACTGTTAAAATAACAAACCAAATAAATTTATTTTTTTCTAAAACATTTATCATATCACTAATATATATAGATCTTGACATCCTTATGGTTGGATCATTAATAAGTTATTTTGAAAAAATCATAACATTAATATTCGACTAAACAGTATTAAGAAGTACCCGTCAAACTACTAGTTGACTGTTAAAATAACAAACCAAATAAATTCATTTTATTTCTAAAATTTTTATTATATCACTAATATATATAGACCTTCACATACTTGCAGTTGGATCATTCATAAGTTATTTTTAAAAAAATCATAACATTAATATGCGACTAAACAGTATTAAGAAGTACTAGTCAAAATACTAGTTAACTGTTAAAATAACAAACCAAATAAATTTATTTTATTTCTAAAAATTTTATTATATCACTAATATATATAGAAATTCACATACTCATAGTTGGATCATTCATAAGTTATTTTGAAAAAATCATAACATTAATATGCGGCTAAACAGTATTAAGAAGTACTTGTCAAAATACTAGTTGACTGTTAAAATAACAAACTAAATAAATTTATTTTATTTCTAAAATTTTTATTATATCACTAATATATATAGAAATTCACATACTCATAGTTGGATGATTCATAAGTTATTTTGAAAAAATCATAACATTAATATGCCACTAAACAGTACTAAGAAGTATCCGTCAAACTACTAGTTGACTATTAAAATAACAAACCAAATAAATTCATTTTATTTCTAAAAATTTTATTATATCACTAATATATATAGAACTTCATATACTTCAAGTTGGATCATTCATAAGTTATTTTGAAAAAATCATAACATTAATATGCGACTAAACAGTATTAAGAAGTACTGGTCAAAATACTAGTTGACTATTAATAATAACAAACCAAATAAATTTATTTTATTTCTAAAAATTTTATTATATCACTAATATATATAGAAATTCAAATACTTATAGTTGGATAATTCATAAGTTATTTTGAAAAAATCATAAAATTAATATGCGACTAAACAGTACTAAGAAGTACCCGTCAAACTACTAGTTGAATGTTAAAATACCAAACCAAATAATTTTTTTTTTTTAAAACATTTATAATATCACTAATATATATAGATATTGACATCCTTATGGTTGGATCATTAATAAGTTATTTTGAAAAAATCATAACATTAATATGGGACTAAACAGTATTAAGAAGTACTGGTTAAAATACTAGTTGACTGTTAAAATAACAAACCAAATAAATTTATTTTATTTGTAAAATTTTTATTATATCACTAATATATATATAGAACTTCACATACTCATAGTTGGATCATTCATAAGTTATTTTGAAAAAATCATAACATTAATATGCGACTAAACAGTATTAAGAAGTACTGGTCAAAATACTAGTTGACTGTTAAAATAACAAACCAAATAAATTTATTTTATTTATAAATTTTTTATTATATCACTAATATATATAAAACTTCACATACTTATAGTTGGATCATTCATAAGTTATTTTGAAAAAAATCATAACATTAATATGCGACTAAACAGTACTAAGAAGTACCCGTCAAACTACTAGTTGACTGTTAAAATAACAAACCAAATAAATTTATTTTATTTCTAAAATTTTATTATATCAATAATATATATAGAACTTCACATACTTATAGTTGGATCATTAATATGTTATTTTGAAAAAATCATAACATTAATATGCGACTAAACAGTATTAAGAAGTACCGTCAAACTACTAGTTGACTGTAAAAATAACAAACCAAATAAATTTATTTTTTTCTAAAAAAATTATCATATCACTAATATATATATATCTTCACATCCTTATTGTTGGATTATTCATAAGTTATTTTGAAAAAATCATAACATTAATATGGGACTAAAGAGTATTAAGAAGTACTAGTTGACTGTTAAAAAAACAAATCAAATAAATTTATTTTATTTCTAAATTTTTTATTATATCACTAATATATATAGAAATTCACATACTCATAGTTGGATCATTCATAAGTTATTTTGAAAAAATCATAACATTAATATGCGACTAAACAGTATTAAGAAGTACCCGTCAAACTACTAGTTGACTGTTAAAATAACAAACGAAATAAATTTATTTTATTTCTAAAATTTTTATTATATCACTAATTTATATAGACCTTCATATACTTGCAGTTGGATCATTCATAAGTTATTTTTAAAAAAATCATAACATTAATATGCGACTAAACAGTATTAAGAAGTACTAGTCAAAATACTAGTTGACTGTTAAAATAACAAACCAAATAAATTTATTTTATTTCTAAAATTTTTATTATATCACTAATATATGTAGAACTTCACATACTTATAGTTGGATCATTCATAAGTTATTTTGAAAAAATCATAACATTAATATGCGACTAAACACTACTAAGTACCCGTCAAACTACTAGTTGACTATTAAAATAACAAACCAAATAAATTTATTTTTTTCTAAAACATTTATCATATCACTAATATATATAGATCTTGATATCCTTATGGTTGGATCAGTATTAAGTTATTTTGAAAAAATCATAACATTAATATGGGACAAAACAGTATTAAGAAGTACTCGTCAAAATACTAGTTGACTGTTAAAATAACAAACCAAATAAATTTATTTTATTTCTAAAATTTTTATTATATCACTAATATATACAGAACTTCACATCCGTATGGTTGGATCATTCATAAGTTCTTTTGAAAAATCATAACATTAATATGGGATTAAACAGTCTTAGGAAGTACTAGTCAAACTATTAGTTGACTGTTAAAATCGCAAACCAAATAAATTTATTTATTTCTAAAAATTTTATTATATCACTTATATATATAGATCTTCATATCCTTACGGTTGGATCATTAATAAGTTATTTTGAAAAAATCATAACATTAATATGGACTAAAAAGTATTAAGAAGTACTGGTCAAAATACTAGTTGACTGTTAAAATAACTAACCAAATAAATTTATTTTATTTCTAAAATTTTTATTATATCACTAATATATATAGAACTTCACATACTTATAGTTGGATCATTCATAAGTTATTTTGAAAAAATCATAACGTTAATATGCGACTAAACAGTACTAAGAAATACCCGTCAAACTACTAGTTGACTCTTAAAATATTAACCAAATAAATTTATTTTTTTCTAAAACATTTATCATAACATTAATATATATAGATCTTCACATCCTTATTGTTGGATCATTCATAAGTTATTTTGAAAAATCATAACATTAATATGGGATTAAACAGTACTAGGAAGTACTAGTCAAACTACTAGTTGACTGTTAAAATCGCAAACCAAATAAATTTCTTTTTTTCTAGAAATTTTATCATATCACTAATATATATAGATCTTCACATCCTTACGGTTGGATCATTCATAAGTTATTTTTCAAAAATCATAATATTAACATGGGACTAAACAATACTAAGAAGTAATAGTCAAACTACTAGTAGACTATTAAAATAGCAAACCAAATAAATTTTTATTTTTCTAAAACACTTATCATATCAATAATTTATATATAGGTTTTCACATCCTTATGCTTGGATCATTAATAAGTTATTTTGAAAAAATCATAGCACTAATATGGGACCAAACAGTATTAAGAAGTACTGGTCAAACTACTAGTTGACATATATATAGATCTTCACATCCTTAGGGTTGGATCATTCATAAGTTATTTTGAAAAAATCTTAACATTAATATACGACTAAACAGTACTAAGAAGTACCCGTAAAACTACTAGTTGACTGTTAAAATAAGAAACGAAATAAATTTATTTTTTTCTAAGAAATTTATCATATCACTAATATGTATATATCTTCACATTCTTATGGTTGGATCATTCATAAGTTATTTTGAAAAATCATAACATTAATATGGGATTAAACAGGAAGAACTACTAGTTGACTGTTAAAATCGCAAACCAAATAAATTTATGTTTTTCTAGAAATTTTATCATATCGCTAATATATATAGATCTTCACATCCTTAAGGTTGTATCATTCATAACTTATTTTTCAAAAATCATATTATTAATATGGGACTAAACAATACTAAGAAGTAATAGTCAAACTACTAGTTGACTGTTAAAATAACAAACCAAAAAAAATTATTTTTTAAAATTTTTTATCATATCATTAATATATATATATATCTTCGCATCCTTACGGTTGGATCATTCATAAGTTATTTTGAAAAAATCATAACATTAATATGGGATTAAATAATATTAGGAAGTACTGGTCAAACTACTATTTGACTTTTAAAATAGCAAACCAATTAAATTTATTTTTTTCTAGAAATGTTATCATATCACTAATATATATAGAGCTTGTTATTTCTAGAGAACTAACAATGAGATTTACAGAAGGGGGGTTGAATGTAAATCTCAAAACTTTTTCAAGTTTTGAGCAGTTTATAAAGACTGTGTGTTCAGGATGAACAAGTGTGTGAATTGCTTTAAGCTGATACAGACAGATATATATTCAAACACAAATGTAAAGAACACAATAAACCTTTAAAAACTTTTCTGGTGGATTTGTTGTTCCACCAGAGATGGTATTTCAGAAATTCTGTGATCTAAGAATTTGATCACAGCTGCATCCTAGTACAAACTAGATAATTTTTCTCTCAAGATTTTTCTAAACAGCTCTGGAAAAATTCTTATCTAATTACTAGCTACTACTTGGTTTATATATTACCAAGTTTACAAGTGAAGACAAGGATATAATAAAATAATAAAGTAAGATCTCCACTTGTTTCTTCTCCAGTTCACTCCAGTACTTTGTTGACTTAATGTCTCTTTATACTAGAGTAGAACGGCTGCTTTTTCTGATGTTCCTGAAATTAGGCTGCCACATTTCAGTTATCTCTGTTCACCCACGTGCCTCTGTTTGTAGGTACAACTACCACTTATCAACGGTTAATCAACAGAACATCCGTTGAAGCTTTCATCCGTTGATGCACTCATCCATTGAAGGATGTTATCCGTTGAAGCTTTAGAGACATCCGTTGAAGCTTAGCTTCTCATCCGTTGAAGGTCTTTAAGTGATCCGTTGATACCACTTCATTTATACAAAATTACAAGGCATGAAATATTTACAATTGGCCTTCCTATCTGCATATCTTCTAGTAGTCAACATGACTCATAGTTTCTCTCAACTTCTAAGAATTACATCTTAAATACAGAGACTGAAATATGCTACAACACTAGACTTATTTCTAAGTAAAGCTACACCATCAACGGATAGCCAAAGTGGTCTTATCCGTTGAGGCTACAGACACTGAATTTCTACTTAAGTGTTTTGTTAAACATATCATCAAACTAATGCACATATATTCCTAACAATCTCCCCCTATTTATGTCTATAAGAATTGTAGGCATAAATTCAGGGTTAACTTGATGATAACAAAACACTTAATAGATATATGAATTGAAACTAAGTAGAAATTTGAAAATGCTGCAAAAATGTATGTACTAGGAGGAAATTGAAGATTTACAGTATTTCCAAGGATACTCCTTTAGCCTGAGCAAATCATCTTTTTCTTCTTTGTTCCCTGGTTTTCTTTCCTAGCCCTTTGTCATTTTCCTCAATTTGGAGTTGGAGTTGTCTGAAGAATTCAGCTTCATCTTCAACACTGATATCCAACTTAGATTGCATTTCCTTGAGAGTTTCATTGCTGGCAATCTTGAGTTGGTCTTCAAGTCTGAAAAATCTTCTGACTCCTTTATCATCTCTAAATTCCATCAACCAATGAGGTGATTTGTGTATTGTAATTCCCCTTTCTTGAATGAGTAAAGTCCTGGGTAAAGCATTGGGCTCCCTCCAAGTTTTCCTTATATTGGCAATCTTGTTGAGAATTTCAGTCTTGGCAGTTCTGGTAAAGCCAGAATCCTTTTGTATAGCTGAAAAGACTCTAATCAAGGTAGAGTAGCCTTCATTCAGAATCCTGTGGAGAGGCCATGTTCTTTCCCCAGCTCCTTTGTATCTAAACACTAATCTCTCTGGTAGCTGTCTGTAAGCAGCTATTCCTCTTACATCCTCCAGCTCATCCAGATAGAGTTCAATGTCTGAAATTTCTTTTATGTCACAGATGTGAACATAATCATCTTTAGAAATGGATGGCTTAGGCTTAGGCTTTTGTTTTTGAGTGAATTTCTTAGAGGTTATGGGAGGTGTAGATTTGGGTTTTCTTTTCTGTTTCTTTGGTAGTGGAAGAGTGGTTAGAAAGGTAGGCAATTTGATGGTGTCCCAATCAATAGGTTCCTCTTTTGGAATGATTGGTTCACCATGGATGTTTATAGTGGGATTAGCAACAAGAGGTTCAGGTATGGAAGGTAGTGGTTTAGATATAGATTCGGTTACTTCAGTATTATCTTCACTCCTTCTATGTGCCTTGGCCTTTCTTCTGTTTCCCTTCTGCCATTCCTCTCTTTCTTCCATACTCTCACCAAATATACTCCCAAAAACCTCATCTAGGTTTGCAATCTTGTCTTCACCCCTGACTTCAATTCCTTTCTCTTCTTCAACTTGACTTGACTTTAGCTGTTGTTCAAGCTTTGCTTGTGCTCTTTTGTCAGCCTTTAGTTGCTTGACTTCTTCCTTCTTGGCTATTGAGAATTTGGGATGTCCTTGCATCACACATATGCTCTTTCCCTCTCTAGAGATAATAGCCCTATTTCTCCTTACAGCCTCATCCATGGTCTCTTTGAGATAAGCAATACTCCTACCTAAAAGCTTGTTCTCATCAGCTTTTGGAGGAGGAAAGTCCACTTCTTTTAAAGGATTCTTTGTAGAGTCCTTATTGGATCTTTTATTGGGCTTGAGAATTATAGCTTGTAGTTCTTTGGAAGAAGCTTCTCCATCCTTATGTCTCCCTACTAGCTTGAGCTCCATGTTGATTGGTTCAATCTTTGTGCTATATTTCACAGATGTTGATTTATCTTGTGTAGAGCCAAACAACAGTTGCAACCTTTCATCAATTCTCCTCCTTTGCTCTTTCACTTGAATTTCAGCTGCTGCTAGCTGAATCAAATCAATTCCATCAGGCTTTCCTTTGATTTGAATGATTGGAGAAGTAGTGATGGCAGGAACTAGCACTTTAGATATTTTGATTTTTGTAGATGGCTCTCCTTCCCCTTCCCTTTTACTCTCCCCCTTTTTGTTATCATCAAGGAGAGGGGTCAAGCCTTGTGCTTTTGCCAGCTGCATTAGGAGACTGGTTTGAGATTGTTGGTTGTGAAGAATGGTGGCCACAGAATCTTCAATAACTTGAACTCTGTCTTCCAACTTGGCCAGCCTTTTCTCAGTAACTGATTCCTTTTTCAATCTCAAAACCAAGTCCTGCAATGTACCATAGGGCATGACTGAATCCAATTTTTCAGAACTGTAGGATTTCAAGTCAGCAATATCCTTCCTGAGATCATCCATACTCAGATTCTGCTTTACTTGCTGCAACTTCATGAGATGCAGTGAGTCCAGGTGAGCTTGAAGGATAGCCTTGATACTTGCATGTGAAGTGTTCTGAATGGCCTGTTGAATAGTGTTGATTTGTTTGACTAAGGAGACATTGAATTCCCCTGATCTATACTCCTTTGTCCAAGCCCATTCAGGTAGATTTGGAATTGAACTAGGGCCTTCATCTCCCCCTAAGTTCATGCTTCCATCAAAAGAAACAGAGTCATCATCATCAGAATTTACTCCAAATTCCTCAGATGGCTCACCAGCTGTAGAAGGCATCTTGGTAATAGCAGCTTTATCCCTTTGAAGAGATTCTGTTGTGTGTACTAGATGTAGTGTCTTTTCTGCCTCCTCATTGCCCTGAGCAGCCAACATATGATAGGCTGACACAGGATGAGTAAAAGTGTCAGCATCCAAGGAAATGTAATGTTGCTGAAATTGTCTTTCCTTTTCAGCATCATCCACAATCATTGACTCACTAGCAATGGCTGGTTCCACCCTTATATCTACTGTACCTGCCTTTCTCTCTTTTTCTCTATTTTCTTGCATCAGGGGCTCCCCCTGGCTCACACAACTCACTCCCTCACCTTCACCTACTAAGGTGGTACTCCTCTCACTTACTTTTGCCATGCTGGAAGAAATAGCATGCATTTTTGAGCTCTCAATCTCTCCTTTTGCCTGGGAGCAACCCAGCCTCTCACTTAAATTTTCACTCCCTTCCCTCAATCCTAAGAGTGATTGCACAGTATTCATGTCTTCTACACTTGGAATTGATTCAGTTATGTGTGGAGAGACTATCAACGGATGTGGAATATCCGTTGAAGGTGAAACTGATGTTATCAACGGATAACTGCTGTTAAGCTTATCCGTTGAAGAGCAAACACTTGTCAACGGATGAGTGATATCCGTTGAAGAAGGAAAAGAAGTTGAAATTGAAAGTGATATAACTGTTGAATCTGTGTAGATTGATTTGAGATGTGGTGACACAGATCCTTCAATTATATCTGAAAGAATTTGCGGGTGATCCAACAAATCATCTAAGAGATGATGATCACCTGTATTTGAGTGGGGCTCCTCCCTGAGTTGTAAAGAGGGAGAATCAGGAATTGATGGGAATAACATATCCACATCCAGAGATGGTGATGAAGTGTTTGGTGATTGATGTGTGATTATTGTGAGAGAATGGGGCTGTGACTCCACATTTATTGGAGCCACATCAAACTGAGTTTGAGAAGGCATAGATACAGATGGATGTATCTGTGCAGTGTGTGCACCCTGTGTAGAAGATTGGGTTCTAGCCTTCTTTCTTCTAATAAAAGCTTTTGTTGGTGAGTGTTTGGCTTCAGTGTCCCTCCCTCGTTTGTTCTGTGTTCCTGGTTGGGAACTATTTTCAATAGTAACATCCTTTTGGGAGGATGCAACTAGGGATGTGCTAGATACCTTTTCAACCACCACAGCTTTTTGAGAAACTGTGGCTTGGCTAGCTTGGGAAGCAATTAACTCTCCTTCCTTATCCTGGGGGTTTCTTTGATGTTCACCCCTCCCCTCACCACTCACACCCTGTTCACTCCCCTCAGGGTTAATGGTTGGTGTTACAACTGTTGTCTTTTGAGAAACAACAGAGGTGGTTTTCTTTGTCTTTGATTTTGAAAGTTTAGTTTTGGTGACCTTGGTAGAAATCTGTTGGGGCATTGTCACAGTTTTCATGGCCACACTAGAAGATAAAGAAATAGAGGGGTTGGAAGAAGTAGGAGTTGTAGAAGCAATTACCTCACCTACCTGAGGTGCATTCATGATTGGTAAATATACCAATGGCACACTGCTGTTGAGATCCATTCTCAATAAATCTGCAAGAACTCTTTTCTCTTGTGCCCAGCACTTGAGTTTATTATTCTCATTGATTATGACCAAACCTTCAGCAACATGGTTAGCCAATAACATAAAGAATCTAGCATAATAGATGTTATTAGGTCTATTAGCTTTGTTACCTAATCTAGTACCCAATTCTAGCATCACATAGTTGCTAAAGTTAAAATACCTATCAGAAACAAGCATATAGAGCATATTAACAAGAGATGAAGTTATGGCATCAAAATTACTAATTTTCCCAGAGAAAACCTTTATAAAGGCATCCCCAAGAAAACTCCATTCTTTCCTAAGGCCTTTTCTTCTAATACTCCCTAAACTAGCAGAGTTAAGAGAATAACCTATGGAATCTAACATGCTGGATACATCATTATCAGTGTGTGGTGTCATGGCATTGTTCTCAGGTAATTTAAAACATGCTTGTAAATCATCACAGTTAATAAAGTGATTTTTACCTTTGAGAGTGAAGGAGATAGTCATATCTATGGAGTTGAACTCAGCAGTTGTCCAAATCTCCTCAACTACTTCACAGTAAATCGTTGGGGCTTCCAGCATTGCATAGCTAAGTTTACAGTTTTTGATGAAGTCCATCATTTTGTGATAGTCTGAATGGGCTTCATTCTTTTCTACCAAAGCTATGAAATTGTTCTTCTCATAGATGAACCCAGATTGAGACATAATTTTCACGACTGGTGCCATTGTTGTGAGTAGAAATTGCAGAGAATAACTTGAAGGTTTTGCAGAGAGAAAATGGTAAATGCTTGAAATTTTAAGAAAGCGTAAAGTAAAAATGAAAAATCAGAAGGGCTTATATGCTTTCAAAAAAAAATTAGTAAAAGATTAATCAATAAGTATATGTTAGTGAATTTCAGCCGTTTAAGAATAAACTGTAAGTATTCTAACAACTACCTTTAAAACAAATACATACCAGGCTCTAGGTGCTTGGTTCAGTCCATAGAGTGCTTTCAACAGATAATATACATAGTCTGGAAAATTTGGATCTTCAAATCCTGGAGGTTGACTTACATAGACTTCTTCCTCTAATTTCCCATTTAGAAATGCACTCTTGACATCCATTTGATAGACTTTGAAATTGGCATGAGCTGCATAGGCTAGAAAAATTCTGATGGCTTCAAGTCTTGCAACAGGAGCATATGTCTCATCAAAATCTATTCCCTCTTGCTGAGAATAGCCTTTAGCAACCAATCTGGCTTTATTCCTTATGATAATGCCATTTTCATCCATCTTGTTTCTGAATAACCATTTTGTGTCAATAGGACTCTTGTTCTTTGGTTTGGGTACCAGCTTCCAAACTTGGTTTCTCTCAAATTGGTTTAGCTCTTCCTGCATAGCTAATATCCAATCTGGATCCAATAAGGCTTCTTCCACTTTCTTAGGTTCCTCCTGAGATAGAAAACTACTATACAGACATTCATCTTGAGTAGCTCTTCTTGTTTGCACTTTAGATGATGCATCACCAATGATCAGTTCAAAGGGATGATTCTTGGTCCATTTCCTTTGAGACAGAGTGTTGACTAGTTGAAACTCCCCCTGAGTTGTTGGTCCTTTGCAGGGAACTTGGAGTTCTATCAACTGATGATGTAAATCGATTATCCGTTGATAAACTATGATCAACGGATGCTTCATTTAGTACTTCAACGGATGATACACCATGTCTTTCAACGGATACTGCATTGCCTCTATCAACGGATGCAGAATTCTGACTTTCAACGGATGCAGTATTTTGTGCATTATCCAAGGGCATGTTTTGAATCCCTTTTGAAGTGTTATCTCCATCAGTCTCCTCTTCACTATCATCACAATATATCTCAATGTTGTCAAATTTGAGTCTCTCATATTGTCCCTCATCTGTTAGTCCATCAATCTTTTTATCATCAAACACAACATGCACAGATTCCATAACAATGTTGGTTCTTAGATTGTAGACCCTATAAGATTTTCCACCTGAATAACCAATAAATATCCCTTCATCAGCCTTTGCATCAAACTTCCCTTTATGGTCAGATTGATTCCTTAGTATAAAGCATTTACATCCAAAGACATGAAGAAAGTTTAGAGTTGGTTTTCTTCTCTTGAACAACTGATAAGGAGTCATGCCTTTAGCTTGATTGATCAAAGAGATATTTTGAGTGAAAAAGGCACAATTAACAGCTTCAGCCCAGAAATATGTTGGTAACTTTGATTCTTCAAGCATTGTTCTGGCAGCCTCAATTAAAGATCTGTTCTTTCTTTCAACTACCCCATTTTGCTGAGGTGTTCTTTGAGTTGAGAACTCATGCATGATTCCATTTTCTTCACATAACAGCCTCATTGATAAATTCTTGAACTCAGTTCCATTGTCACTCCTGATATTCCTAACCTTCAGGTCAGGATGATTATTGACTTGCCTGATGTGATTGATAATGATTTCACTTGCTTCATTCTTTGATCCAAGAAAATAGACCCATGAAAACTTTGAGAAATCATCTACAATCACTAAGCAATATCTTTTTCTTGCAATTGACAATACATTGACTGGTCCAAACAAATCCATATGTAGCAGCTGTAATGGTTCATCAATTGTTGTTTCAAGCTTCTTTTTGAATGATGCTTTCCTTTGTTTGCCTTTCTGACAAGCATCACACAAACCATCCCTTGAGAATTCAATAAGAGGAATTCCTCTTACTAGGTCCTTTTTGACTAGATCATTCATTGTCTTGAAATTCAAATGGGATAGCTTCTTGTGCCATAGCCAACTCTCAACTGAACTTGCTTTGCTGAAGAGACAAGTAATAGATTCTGCATTTGCAGAGTTGAAGTCAGCTAAGTACATATTTCCTTTTCTAACTCCAGTTAGAACCACTTTGTTGTCTTTCTTACTAGTGACAACACAGGCTTTAGAATTGAAGGAAACTGTATTCCCTTTATCACATAGTTGACTGATGCTCAGTAAGTTATGTTTGAGACCATCAACTAATGCAACTTCATCAATGATGACATTCCTTGTTGAAATCAAGCCATATCCCATAGTAAACCCTTTGCTGTCATCTCCAAAGGTTATGCTAGGGCCAGCTCTTTCCTTAAACTCTGTGAGCAGGGAGAAATCTCCTGTCATGTGTCTTGAACAGCCACTGTCCAAGTACCATAGATTTCTTCTATTTCCCTGCACACCATAAAATCAATCAATTTGATTTTGGTACCCAAGTTTCCTTGGGTCCATTCTTGTTAGCCTTTCTCCTAGACTTCATTCCTCCTGCATCTCTAGACTTAGGTAACTTTGAGTCAACCTTGGTCTTAGATGTAGTTGGTTGAGGTGTAGGGTTAGTCACAGAATCATTTAGCACATTTGGAATATGATAAGGCATGGATTGTGCATACATGTTATTCCACATAGGCATATTGTATGGCATTTGAGGCATACTAAATGCAGCAAGATAAGGATTGTTAAAATATGGCATGTTTGTAAAATGTGCATAAGGATTCTGTTGAGACATAGTAGGCATAGCATGTAGAGATGATGCAGACATGTTAGGCATGGAAGAGGGTACAGTTATGGGGGTTTTCTTAATAGATTTGCAATTAGCAGATAGATGATTAACACTACTACAATGCACACAGCTTTTTCTAGGAGCATACCTATCAGGTGTGTAATTGTTATGTTTGTTAACACCTACCTTCCCATTTCTGTTAGATTTTCTTTTAGTTTCCTTTTTATCCTCAACCATCTTGAGCCTATTATTTAACTGTTCTAAGGTCATGTGCCCTATATTCACCTTACTGACATCTTTGGATGTGCTTGCTTCTTCTTTAACAAAGTTCTTGGAAGTTGAACCAAACTTTTTGTTGAGTTTCTTTAGATTTTCACTAATAGAAACATCTGCCTGTTTTAATTGAGGAACCTTCAACGGATGCTCATTTTCTTCCTTCAACGGATAACCTTCATCATCCGTTGATTCCACATCCGTTGACAGCCCATCAATTAATTCCAGTTTCTTTTTGTTTTTATCCCAGGCAGTTTCACAGAATGATTCAATTCCTTGGACCTTGGCAATTTGAGCACTAACATCCCTAGATGTTTTCCAGGCTTTAATCACCTCTTGCTCTCTCTTTAATTGATTAGAAAGTATTTCTACTTTCTTAATAGATTCAGCTAGTTCATTCTCAACAGATATACAATGCAGCTTGGTTTTCTCTAGGTCAATCAACTTATCTTCTAACATAGCATTTCTATTACTTAAAAACAGATTGTTCTCTTTAATCCTACTATTTTCTTTAGCAAGAGATTTAAGAGACACACGCAAATGATACAATTCAGTAGACATGTCATTAAAAGCATCATTGCACTCTTCTTTAGTAAGTTGTGTTACATCAGTAGTGATTACCTGAGTTGTTACTTGATTGGTTGATGAACTAACTTCATTTTCCTCAGAATCAGCCATGAGAGCTAAGTTGACATACTCCACATCTTCATTCTCTTCCTCTCCATCAGCTGCCCAATCTTTTTTTTGAGTAATGAAAGCCCTTTCTTTTTGCTTGAGCAGATCAAAATATTTCTTCTTGTAATCTACTTGGTCAAATTTCTTCTTTTCAGAGGTTGGCTTTCTGCACTCACTTGCAAAGTGTCCACTTATACCACAATTGAAACACTTGAACTTTGATTTGTCCACCATGTTCTTATGAGGTTTAGTGGCTTTAGTGTTTTTCTTAAACTTCATCTTTGCAAATCTCCTGGACAGAAATGCAAGATGCTCATCAACACTATCAGAGTCATCTTGACTGGAGTTGTCTTCATTCTCAGCAACTTGCTCTTTTCCTTTGCTTGATTCCTGATATCTTGTACCATCTTTGGAGTTTGATGTAGATCTCACAGTTTCTTGTCTGCATTCCCTCTCATTTTCAGCTACCAATGCAACTGAACTTCCTTTCTTTCTCCCCTTCTCCAATACCTCATCCTGTTCCAACTCTAGTTCATAAGTCTTCAAGATTCCATATAATCTTTCAAGAGTGAAGTCCTTATAATCCTGAGAGTTTCTTAAGGAGACAGTCATGGGTTTCCATTCCTTTGGCAAGGATCTTAAGAATTTAAGATTTGAATCCTTTACCTGGTACACTCTACCATACAGCTTCAATCCATTCAACAGCTTTTGGAATCTGTTAAATGTGTCATTTAAAGATTCATTTTCTTCAAAATGAAAATACTCATACTGTTGAATGAGAAGCTGCATCTTGTTCTCTTTTACTTGTTCTGTACCTTCACACAGCAGCTGAACTGTGTCCCAAACCTCTTTGGCAGTTGAGCAATTTATCACATTATCAAACATATCCTTGTCAAGACCATTAAACAAAATGTTCATAGCCTTCTTATCCTTGTGGACTTCTTCTGTGTCTTCCATTGTCCATTCTGCTCTAGGTTTTGGAATGGATTGACCAACAACAATTGTGGCTGTAGCAACTGTGGCTACTTTGTGGGGAATGTGAGGACCATTCTCAATACAGTTTACATAACCTTCATCTTGGGAGAGTAGATGAAGGTGCATTTTCACCTTCCAGTGGTGATAACTGTCTCTGTCAAGAACTGGGATTTTTACTCCAATATCCTTCTTACTCATCTTTGTTAGATTCCAAGATCTTTAAACTCTTTGTTTGTCAAGAGCCTGCTCTGATACCAATTGTTATTTCTAGAGAACTAACAATGAGATTTACAGAAGGGGGTTGAATGTAAATCTCAAAACTTTTTCAAGTTTTGAGCAGTTTATAAAGACTGTGTGTTCAGGATGAACAAGTGTGTGAATTGCTTTAAGCTGATACATACAGATATATATTCAAACACAAATGTAAAGAACACAATAAACCTTTAAAAACTTTTCTGGTGGATTTGTTGTTCCACCAGAGATGGTATTTCAGAAATTCTGTGATCTAAGAATTTGATCACAGCTGCATCCTAGTACAAACTAGATAATTTTTCTCTCAAGATTTTTCTAAACAGCTCTGGAAAAATTCTTATCTAATTACTAGCTACTACTTGGTTTATATATTACCAAGTTTACAAGTGAAGACAAGGATATAATAAAATAATAAAGTAAGATCTCCACTTGTTTCTTCTCCAGTTCACTCCAGTACTTTGTTGACTTAATGTCTCTTTATACTAGAGTAGAACGGCTGCTTTTTCTGATGTTCCTGAAATTAGGCTGCCACATTTCAGTTATCTCTGTTCACCCACGTGCCTCTGTTTGTAGGTACAACTACCACTTATCAACGGTTAATCAACAGAACATCCGTTGAAGCTTTCATCCGTTGATGCACTCATCCGTTGAAGGATGTTATCCGTTGAAGCTTTAGAGACATCCGTTGAAGCTTAGCTTCTCATCCGTTGAAGGTCTTTAAGTCATCCGTTGATACCACTTCATTTATACAAAATTACAAGGCATGAAATATTTACAATTGGCCTTCCTATCTGCATATCTTCTAGTAGTCAACATGACTCATAGTTTCTCTCAACTTCTAAGAATTACATCTTAAATACAGAGACTGAAATATGCTACAACACTAGACTTATTTCTAAGTAAAGCTACACCATCAACGGATAGCCAAAGTGGTCTTATCCGTTGAGGCTACAGACACTGAATTTCTACTTAAGTGTTTTGTTAAACATATCATCAAACTAATGCACATATATTCCTAACAGAGCTTCACATCCTTACGGTTGGATCATTCATAAGTTATTTTGAAAAAAAAAATCATAATCTTAATATGGGACTAAATAGTATTAAGAAGTACTGGTCAAACTACTAGTTGACTGTTAAAATAGCAAACCAAATAAATTTATTTTTTCTAAAAAATTATCATATCATTAATATATATAAATATTAACATCCTTATGGTTGGGTCATTCATAAGTTATTTTGAAAAAATAATAACATTAATATGGGATTAAAAAGTATTAGGAAGTACTGGTCAAACTATTGGTTGACCCGTTAAAATAGCAAAACAAATAAATTTATTTTTTTCTAAAAATTTTATCGTATCACTAATATATATAGATCTTCTTATCCTTACGGTTAGATCATTCATAAGTTATTTTGAAAAAATTATAATATTAATATGTGACTAAACAATACTAAGAAGTACTAGTCAAACTACTAGTTGACTGTTAAAATAGCAAACCAAATAATTTTTTTTTCTAAAATATTTATCATATCACTAATATATATAGATCTTCACATCCTTACGGTTGGATCATTCATAAGTTATTTTTCAAAAATCATAATATTAATATGGGACTAAACAATACTAAGAAGTAATAGTCAAACAACTAGTAGACTATTAAAATAGCAAACCAAATAAATTTTTATTTTTCTAAAACATTTATCATATCAATGATATATATAGGTTTTCACATCCTTACGCTTGGATCATTAATAAGTTATTTTGAAAAAATCATACACTAATATGGGACTAAACAGTATTAAGAAATACTGGTCAAACTACATATATATAGATCTTCACATCCTTAGGGTTGGATCATTGATAATTTATTTAGAAAAAATCATAACATTAATATGGGACTAAACAGTTCTAAGAAGTACTCGTCAAACTAGTAGTTGATTGTTAAAATAGCAAACCAAAAAAAATTATTTATTTCTAAAAATTTTATTATATCACTTATATATATAGATTTTCACATCCTTATGGTTGGATCATTAATAAGTTATTTTAAAAAAATCATAACATTAATATGGGACTAAACAATATTAAGAAGTACCTGTCAAAATACTAGTTGACTGTTAAAATAACAAACCAAATAAATTTATTTTATTTCTAAAATTTTTATTATATCACTAATTTATATATATAGCACTTCACATACTTATAGTTGGATCATTCATAAGTTATTTTAAAAAAATCATAACATTAATATGCGACTAAACAGTACTAAGAAGTACCCGTCAAACTACTAGTTGACTGTTAAAATAACAAACCAAATAAATTTATTTTTTCTAAAAAATTTATTATATCACTAATATATATAGATCTTCACTTCCTTATGGTTGGATAATTCATAAGTTATTTAGAAAAAATCATAACATTAATATGGGACTAAACAGTACTAAGAAATAATAGTCAAACTACTAGTTGATTGTTAAAATAGCAACCCAAATAAATTTATTTTTTTCTAAAACATTAATCATATCACTAATATATATAGGGTTTCACATCCTTATGCTTGGATCATTAATAAGTTATTTTGAAGAAACGATAGCACTAATATGGCACTAAACATTATTAAGAAGTATTAGTGAAACTACTAGTTGACTGTTAAAATAACAAACCAAAAAAAATTATTTTTTAAATTTTTTTTATAATATCATTAATATATATATATATATATATCTTCACATCCTTACGGTTGGATCATTCATAAGTTATTTTGAAAAAATGATAACATTAATATGGGATTAAACACTATTAGGAAGTACTGGTCAAACTACTATTTGACTATTAAAATAGCAAAGCCAATAAATTTATTTTTTTTAGAAATTTTATCATATCACTAATATATTTAGATCTTAACATCCTTACGGTTGGATCATTCATAAGTTATTTTGAAAAATTAATAACATTAATATGAGATTAAACAATATTAGGAAGTACTGGTCAAACTACTAGTTGACTCTTAAAATAGCAAACCAAATAAATTTATTTTTTTCTAAAAATTTTATCATATCACTAATATATATATATGTTCTCATCCTTACTCTTGGATCATTCATAAGTTATTTTGAAAAAATTATAATATTAATATGGTACTAAACAGTACTAAGAAGTACTAGTCAAACTACCAGTTGACTATTAAAATAGCAAACCAAATAAATTTATTTTTTTGTAAAACATTTATCATATCACTAATATATATAGATCTTCACATCCTTACGGTTGGATCATTCATAAGTTATTTTGAAAAAATCATAGCATTAGTATGGGACTAAACAATATTAAGAAGTATTGGTCAAACTACTAGTTGACATATATATAGATCTTCACATCCTTAGGGTTCAATCATTCATAAGTTATTTAGAAAAAATCATAACATTAATATGGCACTAAACCGTACTAAGAAATACTGGTCAAACTATTAGTTGGCTGTTAAAATAGCAAACCAAAAAAAAAATATTTTTTTCTAAAAATTTTATTATATCACTTCTATATATCACTAATATATATAGAACTTCACATCCTTATAGTTGGATCATTCATAAGTTATTTTGAAAAAATCATAACAATAATATGCGACTAAACAGTACTAAGAAGTATCTGTCAAACTACTAGTTGACTGTTAAAATAACAAACCAAATAAATTTATTTTTTTCAGAAAACTTTACCATATCACTAATATATATATATCTTCACATCCTTATGGTTGGATCATCCATAAGTTATTTTGAAAAAATCATAACATTAATGTGGGATTAAACAGTATTAGGAAGTACTAGTCAAACTACTAGTTCAATGTTAAAATCGCAAACAAAATAAATTTATTTTTTTCTAGAAATTTTATCATATCAATAATATATATAGATCTTCACATCCTTATGGTTGGATCATTCATAAGTTATTTTGAAAATATCATAACATTGATATGGGATTAAACAGTATTAGGAAGTACTGGTCAAACTAATAGTTGAATATTAAAATCGCAAACCAAATAAATTTATTTTTTTCAAGAAATTTTATCATATCACTAATATATATAGATATTCACATCCTTATGGTTGGATCATTCATAAGTTATTTTGCAAAAATCATAATATTAATATGGGACTAAACAGTACTAAGAAGTACTCGTCAAACTACTAGTTGACTGTTAAAATAACAAACCAAAAAAAATTATTTTTTAAATTTTTTTTATAATATCATTAATATATATATATATATATATATCTTCACATCCTTACGGTTGGATCATTCATAAGTTATTTTGAAAAAATGATAACATTAATATGGGATTAAACACTATTAGGAAGTAGTGGTCAAACTACTATTTGACTATTAAAATAGCAAAGCCAATACAATTATTTTTTTCAAGAAATTTTATCATATCACTAATATATATAGATCTGAACATCCTTATGGTTGGATCATTCATAAGTTATTTTGAAAAATTAATAACATTAATATGAGATTAAACAATATTAGGAAGTACTGGTCAAACTACTAGTTGACTCTTAAAATACCAAAACAAATAAATTTATTTTTTTCTAAATTTTTTATCATATCACTAATATATATAGATGTTCTCATCCTTAGTGTTGGATCATTCATAAGTTATTTTGAGAAAATTATAATATTAATATGGTACTAAACAGTACTAAGAAGTACTAGTCAAACTACCAGTTGACTATTAAAATAGCAAACCAAATAAATTTATTTTTTTGTAAAACATTTATCATATCACTAATATATATAGATCTTCACATCCTTACGGTTGGATTATTCATAAGTTATTTTGAAAAAATCATAGCATTAGTATGGGACTAAACAATATTAAGAAGTATTGGTCAAACTACTAGTTGACATATATATAGATCTTCACATCCTTAGGGTTCAATCATTCATAAGTTATTTAGAAAAAATCATAACATTAATATGGCACTAAACAGTACTAAGAAATACTGGTCAAACTATTAGTTGGCTGTTAAAATAGCAAACCAAAAAAAAAATATTTTTTTCTAAAAATTTTATTATATCACTTATATATATAGATCTTCACATTCTTACGGTTGGATCATTCATAAGTTGTTTTGAAAAAATCATAACATTAATATGGGACTAAACAGTATTAAGAATCACTGGTCAAAATACTAGTTGACTGTTAAAATAACAAACCAAATAAATTTATTTTATTACTAAAATATTTATTATATCACTAATATATATAGAACTTCACATCTTTATAGTTGGATCATTCATAAGTTATTTTGAAAAAATCATAACAATAATATGCGACTAAACAGTACTAAGAAGTATCTGTCAAACTACTAGTTGACTGTTAAAATAACAAACCAAATAAATTTATTTTTTTCGAAAAACTTTACCATATCACTAATATATATATATATCTTCACATCCTTATGGTTGGATCATCCATAAGTTATTTTGAAAAAATCATAACATTAATGTGGGATAAAACAGTATTAGGAAGTACTAGTCAAACTACTAGTTCATTGTTAAAATCGCAAACCAAATAAATTTATTTTTTTCTAGAAATTTTATCATATCAATAATATATATAAATCTTCAGATCCTTATGGTTGGATCATTCATAAGTTATTTTGAAAATATCATAACATTAATATGGGATTAAACGGTATTAGGAAGTACTAGTCAAACTAATAGTTGAATATTAAAATCGCAAACCAAATAAATTTATTTTTTTCAAGAAATTTTATCATATCACTAATATATATAGATATTCACATCCTTATGGTTGGATCATTCATAAGTTATTTTGCAAAAATCATAACATTAATATGGGAATAAACACTATTAGGAAGTACTGGTCAAACTACTATTTGACTTATAAAATAGCAAACCCAATAAATTTATTTTTTTCTAGAAATTTTATCATATCACTAATATATATAGATCATAAAATCCTTAAGGTCGGATCATTCATAAGTTATTTTGAAAAAAATTATAATATTAATATGGGACTAAACAATATTAAGAAGTACTTGTCAAACTACTAGTTGACTATTAAAATAACAAACCAAATAAATTTATTTTTTCTAAAAATTTTATCATATCATTAATATATATAGATCTTAACATCCTTACATTTGGATCATTCATAAGTTATGTTGAAAAATTAATAACATTAATATGACATTAAACAGTATTAAGAAGTACTGGTCAAACTACTAGTTGACTCTAAAAATAGCAAATCAAATAAATTTATTTTTTTCTAAAAATTTTATCATATCACTAATATATATAGATGTTCTCATCCTTACGGTTGGATCATTCATAAGTTATTTCGAAAAAATTATAATATTAATATAATACTAAACAGTACTAAGAAGTGCTAGTCAAACTACGAGTTGAGTGTTAAAATAGCAAACCAAATAAATTTATTTTTTTTCTAAAACACTTATCATATCACTAATATATATAGATCTTCACATCCTTAGGGTTGGATCATTCATAAGTTATTTAGAAAAAAATATAACATTAATATGGGACTAAACAGTAATAAGAAGTACTGGTCAAACTACTAGTTGACTGTTAAAATAGCAAACCAAAAAAAAAAATATTTTTCTAAAAATTTTATTATATAACTTATACATATAGATCTTCACATCCTTATGGTTGGATCATTCATAAGTTATTTTGAAAAAATCCTAACATTAATATGGGACTAAACAGTATTAAGAATTACTGGTCAAAATACTATTTGACTGTTAAAATAACAAACCAAATAAATTTATTTTATTTCTAAAATTTTTATTATATCACTAATATATATAGAACTTCACATCCTTATAGTTGGATCATTCATAAGTTATTTTGAAAAAATCTTAACATTAATATGCGACTAAACAGTACTAAGAAGTATCTGTCAAACTACTAGTTGACTGTTAATATAACAAACTAAATAAATTTTATTTTTTTCTAAAAACTTTATCGTATAACTAATATATATATATATATATCTTCACATCCTTATGGTTTGATCATTCATAAGTTATTTTGGAAAAATCATAACATTAATGTGGGATTAAATAGTATTAGGAAGTACTTGTCAAACTACTAGTTGATTGTTAAAATCGCAAACCAAATAAATTTATTTTTTTTCTAGAAATTTTATCACATCACTAATATATATAGATTTTCACATCCTTATAGTTGGATCATTCATAAGTTATTTTGAAAATATCATAACATTAATATGGGATTAAACAGTATTAGTATGTACTGGTCAAACTAATAGTTGACTATTAAAATCGCAAACCAAATAAATTTATTTTTTTCTAGAAATTTTATCATATCACTAATATATATAGATATTCACATCCTTATGGTTGGATCATTCATAAGTTATTTTACAAAAATCATAATATTAATATGGGACTAAACAGTACTAAGAAGTACTGGTCAAACTACTAGTTCACTGTTAAAATAACAAACCAAAAAAACTTATTTTTTTCTAAAACATTTATCATATCACTAATATATATAGGTTTTCACATACTTATGCTTGGATCATTCATAAGTTATTTTGAAAAAATCATAGCACTAATATGGACTAAATAGTATTAAGAAGTACTGGTGAAACTACTAGTTGACTGTTAAAATAGCAGATGAAATAAATTTACTTTTTTCTAAAATTTTTAATATATCACTAATATATAAAGATCTTCACATAGTTATGGTTGTATCATTCATAAGTTATTTTGAAAAAATCATAACATTAATATGGGATTAAACATTATTAGGAAGTACTGGTCAAACTATTAGTTGACTGTTAAAATAGCAAACCAAATAAATTTATTTTTTTCTAAAACATTTATCATATCACTAATATATATAGATCTTCACATCCTTACGGTTGGATTATTCATAAGTTATTTTGAAAAAATCATAGCATTAGTACGAGACTAAACAATATTAAGAAGTACTGGTTAAACTACTATTTGACATATATATATATCTTCACATGCTTATGGTTGGATCATTCATAAGTTATTTTGAAAAAATCATAACATTAATATGGGATTAAACACTATTAGGAAGTACTGGTCAATCTACTAGTTGACTGTTAAAATAGCAAACCAAAAAAAAATATTTTTTTCTAAAAATTTTATTATATCACTTATATATATAGATCTTTACATCCTTAGGGTTGGGTCATTCATAAGTTATTTTTAATAAATCATAACATTAATATGGGATTAAACAGTATTAGGAAGTACTGGTCAAACTACTAGTTGACTGTTAAAATCGCAAACCAAATAAATTTATTTTTTTCTAGAAATTTTATCATATCACTAATATATATAGAACTTCACATCCTTATAGTTGGATCATTTATAAGTTATTTTAAAAAAATCATAACATTAATATGCGACTAAAGAATACTAAGAAGTACCCATCAAACTACTAGTTGACTGTTAAAATAACAAACCAAATAAATTTATTTTTTTTTCTAAAACCTTTATCATATCACTAATATATATAGATATTCACATCGTTATGGTTGGATCATTCATAAGTTATTTTGCAAAATTCATAATATTAATACGGGACTAAACAGTACTAAGAAGTAATAGTCAAACTACTAGTTGACTGTTAAAATAGCAAACCAAATAAATTTATTTTTTTCGAAAACATTTATCATATCACTAATATATATAGGTTTTCACATCCTTATGCTTGGATCATTCATAAGTTATTTTGAAAAAATCATAGCACTAATATGGACTAAATAGTATTAAGAAGTACTGGTGAAACTACTAGTTGACTGTTAAAATAGCAGACGAAATAAATTTAATTTTTTTTAAATTTTTATTATATCACTAATATATAAAGATTTTCACATACTTATGGTTGGATCATTCATAAGTTAATTTGAAAAAAATCATAACATTAATATGGGACTAAATAGTACTAAGAAGTACTCATCAAACTACTAGTTGATTGTTAAAATAGGAAACCAAAAAAATTTATTTTTTAAACTTTTTTTGTCAAAAAATTAATATATATATATATATATATTTTCACATCCTTACGGTTGGATCATTCATAAGTTATTTTGAAAAATTCATAACATTAATATGGGATTAAACACTATTAGGACGTACTGGTCAAACTACTATTTGACTGTTAAAATAGCAAACCAAATAAATTTATTTTTTTTTAGAAATTTTATCATAACACAAATATATATAGATCCTCACATCCTTACGGTTGGATCATTCATAAGTTATTTTGAAAAAATCATAATATTATTATGGGACTAAACGGTAGTAAGAAGTACTAGTCAAACTACTAGTTGACTGTTAAAATAGCAAACCAAATAAATATATTTTTTTCTAAAACATTTATCATATCACTAATATATAGGTTTTCACATCCTTATTCTTGGATCATTCATAAGTTATTTTGAAAAAAAATCATAGCATTAATATGGGACAAAACAATATTAAGAAGTAGTGGTGAAACTACTAGTTGACTGTTAAAAGAGTAGACCAAATAAATTTATTTTTTTCTAAAAATTTTATCATATCACTAATATATAAAGATCTTCACATCCTTATGATTGAATCATTCATAAGTTAATTTGAAAAAAATCATAAAATTAATATGCGACTAAACAGTACTAAGAAGTACCCGTCAAACTACTAGTTGACTGTTAAAATAACAAATAAAATAAATTTATTTTTTCTAAAAACTTTATCATATCACTAATATATATAGATCTTCGCATCCTTATGTTTGGATCATTAATAAGTTATTTTGAAAAAATCATAACATTAATATGGGATTAAACAATATTAGGAAGTACTGGTCAAACTACTAGTTGACTGTTAAAATCGAAAACCAAATAAATTTATTTTTTTCTAGAAATTTTATCATATCACTAATATATATAGATCTTTACATCCTTATGGTTGGATCATTCATAAGTTATTTTTCAAAATTCATTATATTACTATGGGACTAAACAGTACTAAGAAGTAATAGTCAAACTACTAGTTGACTGTTAAAATAGCAAACCAAAAAAATTTATTTATTTCTAAAACATTTATCACATCACTAATATATATAGGCTTTCACATACTTATGCTTGGATCATTTATAAGTTATTTTGAAAAAATCAAAGCACTAATATGGACTAAACAGTATTAAGAAGTACTGGTGAAACTACTAGTTGACTGTTAAAATAGCAGACGAAATAAATTTATTTTTTTCTAAAAATTTTATTATATCACTGATATATAAAGATCTTCACATCGTTATGGTTGTATCATTCATAAGTTATTTTGAAAAAATCACAACATTAATATGGGATTAAACATTATTACGAAGTACTGGTCAAACTATTAGTTGACTGTTAAAATCGCAAACCAAATAAATTTATTTTTTTCTAGAAATTTTATCATATCACAAATATATAGATCTTCACATCCTTATGGTTGGATCATTCATAAGTTATTTCGAAAAAATTATAACATTAATATGGGATTAAACAGTACTAAGAAGTACTAGTCAAACTACCAGTTGACTGTTAAAATAGCAAACCAAATAAATTTATTTTTTTCTAAAACATTTATCATATCACTAATATATATAGATCTTCACATCGTTACGGTTGGATTATTCATAAGTTATTTTGAAAAAATCATAGCATTAGTACTAGACTAAACAATATTAAGAAGTACTGGTTAAACTACTAGTTGACATATATATAGATCTTCACATCCTTAGGGTTGGATCATTCATAAGTTATTTAGAAAAAATCATAACATTAATGTGGGACTAAACAATACTATGAAGTACTGGTCAATCTACTGGTTGACTGTTAAAATAGCAAACCAAAAAAAAATATTTTTTTTTCTAAAAATTTTATTATATCACTTATATATATATATATATATATCTTCACATCCTTACGGTTGGATCATTCATAAGTTATTTTGAATAAATCATAACATTAATATGGGATTAAATAGTATTAGGAAGTACTGGTCAAACTACTAGTTGACTGTTAAAATCGCAAACCAAATAAATTTATTTTTTTCTAGAAATTTTATCCTATCACTAATATATATAGAACTTCACATCCTTATAGTTGGATCATTTATAATTTATTTTAAAAAAATCATAACATTAATATGCGACTAAACAGTACTAAGAAGTACCCGTCAAACTACTAGTTGACTGTTAAAATAACAAACCAAATAAATTTATTTTTTTCTAAAACCTTTATCATATCACTAATATATATAGATATACACATCTTTATGGTTGGATCATTCATAAGTTATTTTGCAAAATTCATAATATTAATATGGGACTAAACAGTACTAAGAAGTAATAGTCAAACTACTAGTTGACTGTTAAAATAGCAAACCAAATAAATTTATTTTTTTCTAAAACATTTATCATATCACTAATATATATAGGTTTTCACATCCTAATGCTTGGATCATTCATAAGTTATTTTGAAAAAAATCATAGCACTAATATGGACTAAACAATATTAAGAAGTACTGGTGAAACTACTAGTTGACTGTTAAAATAGCAGACGAAATAAATTTATTTTTTTCTAAAAATTTTATTATATCACTGATATATAAAGATATTCACATCGTTATGGTTGGATCATTCATAAGTTAATTTTAAAAAAATCATAACATTAATATGGGATTAAACAGTACTAAGAAGTACTCGTCAAACTACTAGTTGATTGTTAAAATAGGAAACCAAAAAAAATTATTTTTTCAACTTTTTTTGTCATATAATTAATATATATATATATATATATATATATATATATTCACATCCTTACGGTTGGATCATTCATAAGTTATTTTGAAAAATTCATAACATTAATATGGGATTAAAGAGTATTAGGACGTACTCGTCAAACTACTATTTGACTGTTAAAATAGCAAACCAAATAATTTTTTTTTTTTCAGAAATTTTATCATAACACAAATATATATAGATCCTCACATCCTTATGGTTGCATAATTCATAAGTTATTTTGAAAAAATCATAATATTAATATGGGACTAAACGGTAGTAAGAAGTACTAGTCAAACTACTAGTTGACTGTTAAAATAGAAAACCAAATAAATTTATTTTTTTCTAATATATTTATCATATCACTAATATATAGGTTTTCACATCCTTATTCTTGGATCATTCATAAGTTATTTTGAAAAAATCATAGCACTAATATGGGACAAAACAGTATTAAGAAGTAGTGGTGAAACTACTAGTTGACTGTTAAAAGAGTAGACCAAATAAATTTATTTTTTTCTAAAATTTTTATCATATCACTAATATATAAAGATCTTCACATCCTTATGATTGAATCATTCATAAGTAAATTTGAAAAAAATCATTACATTAATATGCGACTAAACAGTACTAAAAAGTACCCATCAAAGTACTAGTTGACTGTTAAAATAACAGACAAAATAAATTTATTTTTTCTAAAAACTTTATCATATCACTAATATATATAGATCTTCGCATCCTTATGGTTGGATCATTAATAAGTTATTTTGAAAAAATCATAACATTAATATGGGATTAAACAATATTAGGAAGTACTGGTCAAACTACTAGTTGACTGTTAAAATCGCAAACCAAATAAATTTATTTTTTTCTAGAGATTTTATCATATCACTAATATATATAGATCTTCACATCCTTATGGTTGGATCATTCATAAGTTATTTTGAAAAAATCATAGCACAAATATGGGACTAAACAGTATTAAGAAGTACTAGTGAAACTAGTAGTTGACTGTTAAAATAGCAGAGCATATAAATTTATTTTTTTCTAAAAATTTTATCATATCACTAATATATATAGGTTTTCACATCCTTATGGTTGGATAATTCATAAGATAATTTGAAAAAAATCATAACATTAATATGGGACTAAACAGTACTAAGAAGTCCTGGTCAAACTACTAGTTGACTGTTAAAATAACCAACCAAAAAAAATTGTATTTTAAAACTTTTTTATCATATCATTAACATATATATATATATATATATATCTTCACATGCTTACGGTTGGATCATTCATAAGTTATTTTGAAAAAATTATAACATTAATATAGGATTAAACACTATTAGGAAGTACTGGTCAAACTACTATTTGACTGTTAAAATAGCAAAGCCAATAAATTTATTTTTTCTATGAAATTTATCATATCATTAATATATATAGATAACATCCTTACGGGTGTATCATTCATAAGTTATTTTGAAAAATTAATAACATTAATATGAGATTAAACAGTATTAGGAAGTACTTATCAAACTACTAGATGACTCTTAAAATAGCAAAACAAATAAATTTATTTTTTTTTTTAAATTTTATCATATCACTAATATATATAGATGTTCTCATCCTTAGGGTTGGATCATTCATAATTTATTTTGAAAAAATTATAATATTAATATGGGACTAAACAGTAGTAACTAGTCAAACTACCAATTGATTGTTAAAATATCAAATGAAATAAATTTGTTTTTTTCTAAAACATTTATCATGATCTAATATATATATAGATCTTCACATCCTTACGGTTGGATCATTCATAAGTTATTTTGAAAAAATCATAGCATTAGTATGGGACTAAACAATATTAAGAAGTACTGGTCAAACTACTAGTTGACATATATATAGATCTTCACATCCTTAGGGTTGGATCATTCATAAGTTATTTAGAAAAAATGATAACATTAATATGTGACTAAACAGTACTAAGAAGTACTGGTCAAACTACTAGTTGACTGTTAAAATAGCAAACCAAAAAAAAATATTTTTTCTAAAAATTTTATTATACCACTTATATATATAGATCTTCACATCCTTATGGCTGGATCATTCATAAGTTATTTTGAAAAAATCATAACATTAATATGGGACTAAAGAGTATTAAGAAGTACTGGTCAAAATACTAGTTGACTGTTAAAATAACAAACCAAATAAATTTATTTTATTTCTAAAATTCTTATTATATCACTAATATATATAGAACTTCACATACTTATAGTTGGATCATTCATACGTTAATTTGAAAAATCATAACATTAATATGCGACTAAACAGTACTAAGAAGTACCCGTCAAACTACTAGTTGACTGTTAAAATAACAAACCAAATAAATTTATTTTATTTCTAAAAATTTTATTATATCACTAATATATATATAACTTCACATAATTATAGTTGGATCATTCATAAGTTATTTTGAAAAAATCATAACATTAATATGCGACTAAACAGTACTAAGAAGTACCCGTCAAACTACTAGTTGATTGTTAAAATAACAAACAAAATAAATTTATTTTTTTCTAAAAAATTTATCATATCACTAATATATATAAATCTTTACATCCTTATGTTGGATCATTCATAAGTTATTTTGAAAAATCATAACATTAATATGGGATTAAACATTATTAGGAAGTACTGGTCAAACTATTAGTTGACTGTTAAAATCGCAAACCAAATAAATTTATTTCTTTCTAGAAATTTTATCATATCACTAATATATATAGATCTTCACATCCTTATGGTTGGATCATTCATAAGTTGTTAGGAATATATGTGCATTAGTTTGATGATATGTTTAACAAAACACTTAAGTAGAAATTCAGTGTCTGTAGCCTCAACGGATAAGACCACTTTGGCTATCCGTTGATGGTGTAGCTTTACTTAGAAATAAGTCTAGTGTTGTAGCATATTTCAGTCTCTGTATTTAAGATGTAATTCTTAGAAGTTGAGAGAAACTATGAGTCATGTTGACTACTAGAAGATATGCAGATAGGAAGGCCAATTGTAAATATTTCATGCCTTGTAATTTTGTATAAATGAAGTGGTATCAACGGATGACTTAAAGACCTTCAACGGATGAGAAGCTAAGCTTCAACGGATGTCTCTAAAGCTTCAACGGATAACATCCTTCAACGGATGAGTGCATCAACGGATGAAAGCTTCAACGGATGTTCTGTTGATTAACCGTTGATAAGTGGTAGTTGTACCTACAAACAGAGGCACGTGGGTGAACAGAGATAACTGAAATGTGGCAGCCTAATTTCAGGAACATCAGAAAAAGCAGCCGTTCTACTCTAGTATAAAGAGACATTAAGTCAACAAAGTACTGGAGTGAACTGGAGAAGAAACAAGTGGAGATCTTACTTTATTATTTTATAATATCCTTGTCTTCACTTGTAAACTTGGTAATATATAAACCAAGTAGTAGCTAGTAATTAGATAAGAATTTTTCCAGAGCTGTTTAGAAAAATCTTGAGAGAAAAATTATCTAGTTTGTACTAGGATGCAGCTGTGCATCAAATTCTTAGATCACAGAATTTCTGAAATACCATCTCTGGTGGAACAACAAATCCACCAGAAAAGTTTTTAAAGGTTTATTGTGTTCTTTACATTTGTGTTTGAATATATATCTGTCTGTATCAGCTTAAAGCAATTCACACACTTGTTCATCTTGAACACACAGTCTTTATAAACTGCTCAAAACTTGAAAAAGTTTTGAGATTTACATTCAACCCCCCTTCTGTAAATCTCATTGTTAGTTCTCTAGAAATAACAATTGGTATCAGAGCAGGCTCTTGACAAACAAAGAGTTTAAAGATCTTGGAATCTAACAAAGATGAGTAAGAAGGATATTGGAGTAAAAATCCCAGTTCTTGACAGAGACAGTTATCACCACTGGAAGGTGAAAATGCACCTTCATCTACTCTCCCAAGATGAAGGTTATGTAAACTGTATTGAGAATGGTCCTCACATTCCCCACAAAGTAGCCACAGTTGCTACGGCCACAATTGCTGTTGGTCAATCCATTCCAAAACCTAGAGCAGAATGGACAATGGAAGACACAGAAGAAGTCCACAAGGATAAGAAGGCTATGAACATTTTGTTTAATGGTCTTGACAAGGATATGTTTGATAATGTGATAAATTGCTCAACTGCCAAAGAGGTTTGGGACACAGTTCAGCTGCTGTGTGAAGGTACAGAACAAGTAAAAGAGAACAAGATGCAGCTTCTCATTCAACAGTATGAGTATTTTCATTTTGAAGAAAATGAATCTTTAAATGACACATTTAACAGATTCCAAAAGCTGTTGAATGGATTGAAGCTGTATGGTAGAGTGTACCAGGTGAAGGATTCAAATCTTAAATTCTTAAGATCCTTGCCAAAGGAATGGAAACCCATGACTGTCTCCTTAAGAAACTCTCAGGATTATAAGGACTTCACTCTTGAAAGATTATATGGAATCTTGAAGACTTATGAACTAGAGTTGGAACAGGATGAGGTATTGGAGAAGGGGAGAAAGAAAGGAAGTTCAGTTGCATTGGTAGCTGAAAATGAGAGGGAATGCAGACAAGAAACTGTGAGATCTACATCAAACTCCAAAGATGGTACAAGATATCAGGAATCAAGCAAAGGAAAAGAGCAAGTTGCTGAGAATGAAGACAACTCCAGTCAAGATGACTCTGATAGTGTTGATGAGCATCTTGCATTTCTGTCCAGGAGATTTGCAAAGATGAAGTTTAAGAAAAACACTAGAGCCACTAAACCTCATAAGAACATGGTGGACAAATCAAAGTTCAAGTGTTTCAATTGTGGTATAAGTGGACACTTTGCAAGTGAGTGCAGAAAGCCAACCTCTGAAAAGAAGAAATTTGACCAAGTAGATTACAAGAAGAAATATTTTGATCTGCTCAAGCAAAAAGAAAGGGCTTTCATTACTCAAGAAATAGATTGGGCAGCTGATGGAGAGGAAGAGAATGAAGATGTGGAGTATGTCAACTTAGCTCTCATGGCTGATTCTGAGGAAAATGAAGTTAGTTCATCAAGCAATCAGGTAACAACTCAGGTAATCACTACTGATGTAACACAACTTACTAAAGAAGAGTGCAATGATGCTTTTAATGACATGTCTACTGAATTGTATCATTTGCGTGTGTCTCTTAAATCTCTTGCTAAAGAAAATAGTAGGATTAAAGAGAACAATCTGTTTTTAAGTAATAGAAATGCTATGTTAGAAGATAAGTTGATTGACCTAGAGAGAACCAAGCTGCATTGTATATCTGTTGAGAATGAACTAGCTGAATCTATTAAGAAAGTAGAAATACTTTCTAATCAATTAAAGAGAGAGCAAGAGGTGATTAAAGCCTGGAAAACATCTAGGGATGTTAGTGCTCAAATTGCCAAGGTCCAAGGAATTGAATCATTCTGTGAAACTGCCTGGGATAAAAACAAAAAGAAACTGGAATTAATTGATGGGCTGTCAACGGATGTGGAATCAACGGATGATGAAGATTATCCGTTGAAGGAAGAAAATGAGCATCCGTTGAAGGTTCCTCAATTAAAACAGGCAGATGTTTCTATTAGTGAAAATCTAAAGAAACTCAACAAAAAGTTTGGTTCAACTTCCAAGAACTTTGTTAAAGAAGAAGCAAGCACATCCAAAGATGTCAGTAAGGTGAATATAGGGCACATGACCTTAGAACAGTTAAATAATAGGCTCAAGATGGTTGAGGATAAAAAGGAAACTAAAAGAAAATCTAACAGAAATGGGAAGGTAGGTGTTAACAAACATAACAATTACACACCTGATAGGTATGCTCCTAGAAAAAGCTGTGTGCATTGTAGTAGTGTTAATCATCTATCTGCTAATTGCAAATCTATTAAGAAAACCCCCATAACTGTACCCTCTTCCATGCCTAACATGTCTGCATCATCTCTACATGCTATGCCTACTATGTCTCAACAGAATCCTTATGCACATTTTGCAAACATGCCATATTTTAACAATCCTTATCTTGCTGCATTTAGTATGCCTCAAATGCCATACAATATGCCTATGTGGAATAACATGTATGCACAATCCATGCCTTATCATATTCCAAATGTGCTAAATGATTCTGTGACTAACCCTACACCTCAACCAACTACATCTAAGACCAAGGTTGACTCAAAGTTACCTAAGTCTAGAGATGCAGGAGGAATGAAGTCTAGGAGAAAGGCTAACAAGAATGGACCCAAGGAAACTTGGGTACCAAAATCAAATTGATTGATTTTATGGTGTGCAGGGAAATAGAAGAAATCTATGGTACTTGGACAGTGGCTGTTCAAGACACATGACAGGAGATTTCTCCCTGCTCACAGAGTTTAAGGAAAGAGCTGGCCCTAGCATAACCTTTGGAGATGACAGCAAAGGGTTTACTATGGGATATGGCTTGATTTCAACAAGGAATGTCATCATTGATGAAGTTGCATTAGTTGATGGTCTCAAACATAACTTACTGAGCATCAGTCAACCTATGTGATAAAGGGAATACAGTTTCCTTCAATTCTGAAGCCTGTGTTGTCACTAGTAAGAAAGACAACAAAGTGGTTCTAACTGGAGTTAGAAAAGGAAATGTGTACTTAGCTGACTTCAACTCTGCAAATGCAGAATCTATTACTTGTCTCTTCAGCAAAGCAAGTTCAGTTGAGAGTTGGCTATGGCACAAGAAGCTATCCCATTTGAATTTCAAGACAATGAATGATCTAGTCAAAAAGGACCTAGTAAGAGGAATTCCTCTTGTTGAATTCTCAAGGGATGGTTTGTGTGATGCTTGTCAGAAAGGCAAACAAAGGAAAGCATCATTCAAAAAGAAGCTTGAAACAACAATTGATGAACCATTACAGCTGCTACATATGGATTTGTTTGGACCAGTCAATGTATTGTCAATTGCAAGAAAAAGATATTGCTTAGTGATTGTAGATGATTTCTCAAAGTTTTCATGGGTCTATTTTCTTGGATCAAAGAATGAAGCAAGTGAAATCATTATCAATCACATCAGGCAAGTCAATAATCATCCTGACCTGAAGGTTAGGAATATCAGGAGTGACAATGGAACTGAGTTCAAGAATTTATCAATGAGGCTGTTCTGTGAAGAAAATGGAATCATGCATGAGTTCTCAGCTCCAAGAACACCTCAGCAAAATGGGGTAGTTGAAAGAAAGAACAGATCTTTAATTGAGGCTGCCAGAACAATGCTTGAAGAATCAAAGTTACCAACATATTTCTGGGCTGAAGCTGTTAATTGTGCCTGTTTCACTCAAAATATCTCTTTGATCAATCAAGCTAAAGGCATGACTCCTTATCAGTTGTTCAAGAGAAGAAAACCAACTCTAAACTTTCTTCATGTCTTTGGATGTAAATGCCTTATACTAAGGAATCAATCTGACCATAAAGGGAAGTTTGATGCAAAGGCTGATGAAGGGATATTTGTTGGTTATTCAGCTGGAAAATCTTATAGGGTCTACAATCTAAGAACCAACATTGTTATGGAATCTGTGCATGTTGTGTTTGATGATAAAAAGATTGATGGACTAACAGATGAGGGACAATATGAGAGACTCAAATTTGACAACATTGAGATATATTGTGATGATAGTGAAGAGGAGACTGATGGAGATAACACTTCAAAAGGGATTCAAAACATGCCCTTGGATAATGCACAAAATACTGCATCCGTTGAAAGTCAGAATTCTGCATCCGTTGATAGAGGCAATGCAGTATCCGTTGAAAGACATGGTGTATCATCCGTTGAAGTACTAAATGAAGCATCCGTTGATCATAGTTTATCAACGGATAATCGATTTACATCATCAGTTGATAGAACTCCAAGTTCCCTGCAAAGGACCAACAACTCAGGGGGAGTTTCAACTAGTCAACACTCTGTCTCACATCATGACAATACTGAGGCCACCTCATCTAGAGCACATCTTCCACTTCAAAGGAAATGGACCAAGAATCATCCCTTTGAACTGATCATTGGTGATGCATCATCTAAAGTGCAAACAAGAAGAGCTACTCAAGATGAATGTCTGTATAGTAGTTTTCTATCTCAGGAGGAACCTAAGAAAGTGGAAGAAGCCTTATTGGATCCAGATTGGATATTAGCTATGCAGGAAGAGCTAAACCAATTTGAGAGAAACCAAGTTTGGAAGCTGGTACCCAAACCAACGAACAAGAGTCCTATTGACACAAAATGGGTATTCAGAAACAAGATGGATGAAAATGGCATTATCATAAGGAATAAAGCCAGATTGGTTGCTAAAGGCTATTCTCAGCAAGAGGGAATAGATTTTGATGAGACATATGCTCCTGTTGCAAGACTTGAAGCCATCAGAATTTTTCTAGCCTATGCAGCTCATGCCAATTTCAAAGTCTATCAAATGGATGTCAAGAGTGCATTTCTAAATGGGAAATTAGAGGAAGAAGTCTATGTAAGTCAACCTCCAGGATTTGAAGATCCAAATTTTCCAGACTATGTATATTATCTGTTGAAAGCACTCTATGGACTGAAGCAAGCACCTAGAGCCTGGTATGAAACCTTATCAAAATTTCTTTTGGAGAATCACTTCACTAGAGGTACTGTTGATAAAACTCTCTTCTTTAGGAATGTTAATGGCTCTAGTATACTTGTTCAAATTTATGTAGACGACATAATATTTGGTTCTAAAGATGATAAACTTTGTAAAAAGTTTGCTAAGCTAATGCAAAGTAATTATGAAATGAGCCTTATGGGAGAACTAACCTATTTTCTTGGTTTACAAATTAAACAAGTTAGTAATGGAATTTTCATTAGTCAAACTAAATATATTCATGATCTTTTAAAGAAGTTTGACTTAATGGAATGTTCATCTGCAAAAACTCCCATGGCCACTGCCACCAAACTTGAATTAAATAAGACTGAAAGGTCTGTGGACATTACAAGTTATAGAGGCATGGTTGGTTCACTTTTATATTTAACTGCTAGCAGACCAGATATAATGTTTGCTACATGTCTGTGTGCTAGATTTCAAGCTGATCCTAGGGAGTCTCACTTAATAGCTATCAAAAGGATTTTCAGATATCTCAAGGGTACACCAAATTTAGGTATTTGGTATCCTAGAGAATCTGGCTTTGATCTAATTGGTTATTCAGATGCAGACTATGCAGGTTGCAAAATAGACAGGAAAAGTACAACAGGCTCCTGCCAATTCCTGGGAAACAAGCTTGTATCATGGTTTAGCAAAAAGCAAAATTCAGTCTCTACTTCTACAGCTGAGGCTGAATACATTGCTGCTGGAAGTTGCTGCTCTCAAGTGTTATGGATGAGAAATCAACTCCTTGACTATGGACTTCATGTTGATAGAATTCCTATCTTTTGTGACAACACAAGTGCCATAGCCATAACAGAGAATCCTGTACAGCACTCAAGAACCAAGCACATTGATATCAAGTACCACTTCATTAGGGAGCATGTCATGAATGGTACAGTGGAACTACATTTTGTTCCAAGTGAACAACAAATTGCAGACATATTTACCAAGCCACTTGATCAATCAACATTCACAAGATTAGTAAGTGAGCTAGGTATGCTTAATTACTCTTAAAATTCATGTCCTTATTGCAATTTGAATTGAAGCCTGAAATATATTAGTTGCTAGAACAAATTTGACATTTAACAAAGTTTATACCATCAACGGATGTTTCCTATCCGTTGAAAGTCAAAATTGCTCTATCAACGGATATTCATTATCCGTTGAAAGACAAATACATTTCTGGAATTTTTATCCGTCAACGGATAAAACTGAAGTACCTTTCAACGGATGACAATTTGCCTTATCCGTTGAAATGTCACATCAGTCGATTCAGGTGTTTCACAGCCGTTGATTCTATTTTCTTAACCGTTAATACTCATACATATATCTGTATGTATTGGTTTTAAAGGTAGTTGTTAGAATACTTATAGTTTATTCTTAAACGGCTGAAATTCACTAACATATACTTATTGATTAATCTTTTACTAATTTTTTTTTGAAAGCATATAAGCCCTTCTGATTTTTCATTTTTACTTTACGCTTTCTTAAAATTTCAAGCATTTACCATTTTCTCTCTGCAAAACCTTCAAGTTATTCTCTGCAATTTCTACTCACAACAGTGGCACCAGTCGTGAAAATTATGTCTCAATCTGGGTTCATCTATGAGAAGAACAATTTCATAGCTTTGGTAGAAAAGAATGAAGCCCATTCAGACTATACAAAATGATGGACTTCATCAAAAACTGTAAACTTAGCTATGCAATGCTGGAAGCCCCAACGATTTACTGTGAAGTAGTTGAGGAGATTTGGACAACTGCTGAGTTCAACTCCATAGATATGACTATCTCCTTCACTCTCAAAGGTAAAAATCACTGTATTAACTGTGATGATTTACAAGCATGTTTTAAATGCCATGACACCACACACTGATAATGATGTATCCAACATGTTAGATTCCATAGGTTATTCTCTTAACTCTGCTAGTTTAGGGAGTATTAGAAGAAAAGGCCTTAAGAAAGAATGGAGTTTTCTTGGGGATGCCTTTATAAAGGTTTTCTCTGGGAAAATTAGTAATTTTGATGCCATAACTTCATCTCTTGTTAATATGCTCTATATGCTTGTTTCTGATAGGTATTTTAACTTTAGCAACTATGTGATGCTAGAATTGGGTACTAGATTAGGTAACAAAGCTAATAGACCTAATAACATCTATTATGCTAGATTCTTTATGTTATTGGCTAACCATGTTGCTGAAGGTTTGGTCATAATCAATGAGAATAATAAACTCAAGTGCTGGGCACAAGAGAAAAGAGTTCTTGCAGATTTATTGAGAATGGATCTCAACAGCAGTGTGCCATTGGTATATTTACCAATCATGAATGCACCTCAGGTAGGTGATGTAATTGCTTCTACAACTCCTACTTCTTCCAACCCCTCTATTTCTTTATCTTCTAGTGTGGCCATGAAATCTGTGACAATGCCCCAACAGATTTCTACCAAGGTCACCAAAACTAAACTTTCAAAATCAAAGACAAAGAAAACCACCTCTGTTGTTTCTCAAAAGACAACAGTTGTAACACCAACCATTAACCCTGAGGGGAGTGAACAGGGTGTGAGTGGTGAGGGGAGGGGTGAACATCAAAGAAACCCCCAGGATAAGGAAGGAGAGTTAAGTGCTTCCCAAGCTACCCAAGCCACAGTTTCTCAAAAAGCTGTGGTGGTTGAAAAGGTATCTAGCACATCCCTAGTTGCATCCTCCCAAAAGGATGTTACTATTGAAAATAGTTCCCAACCAGGAACACAGAACAAACGAGGGAGGGACACTGAAGCCAAACACTCACCAACAAAAGCTTTTATTAGAAGAAAGAAGGCTAGAACCCAATCTTCTACACAGGGTACACACACTGCACAGATACATCCATCTGTATCTATGCCTTCTCAAACTCAGTTTGATGTGGCTCCAATAAATGTGGAGTCACAGCCCCATTCTCTCACAATAATCACACATCAATCACCAAACACTTCATCACCATCTCTGGATGTGGATATGTTATTCCCATCAATTCCTGATTCTCCCTCTTTACAACTCAGGGAGGAGCCCCACTCAAATAAAGGTGATCATCATCTCTTAGATGATTTGTTGGATCACCCGCAAATTCTTTCAGATATAATTGAAGGATCTGTGTCACCACATCTCAAATCAATCTACACAGATTCAACAGTTATATCACTTTCAATTTCAACTTCTTTTCCTTCTTCAACGGATATCACTCATCCGTTGACAAGTGGTTGCTCTTCAACGGATAAGCTTAACAACAGTTATCCGTTGATAACATCAGTTTCACCTTCAACGGATATTCCACATCCGTTGATAGTCTCTCCACACATAACTGAATCAATTCCAAGTGTAGAAGACATGAATACTGTGCAATCACTCTTAGGATTGAGGGAAGGGAGTGAAAATTTGAGTGAGAGGCTGGGTTGCTCCCAGGCAAAAGGAGAGATTGAGAGCTAAAAAATGCATGCTATTTCTTCCAGCATGGCAAAAGTAAGTGAGAGGAGTACCACCTTAGTAGGTGAAGGTGAGGGAGTGAGTTGTGTGAGCCAGGGGGAGCCCCTGATGCAAGAAAATAGAGAAAAAGAGAGAAAGGCAGGTACAGTAGATATAAGGGTGGAACCAGCCATTGCTAGTGAGTCAATGATTGTGGATGATGCTGAAAAGGAAAGACAATTTCAACAACATTACAAAGCTGTAATTGATAACATTTCCTTGGATGCTGACACTTTTACTCATCCTGTGTCAGCCTATCATATGTTGGCTGCTCAGGGCAATGAGGAGGCAGAAAAGACACTATATCTAGTACACACAACAGAATCTCTTCAAAGGGATAAAGCTGCTATTACTAAGATGCCTTCTACAGCTGGTGAGCCATCTGAGGAATTTGGAGAAAATTCTGATGATGATGACTCTGTTTCTTTTGATGGAAGCATGAACTTAGGGGGAGATGAAGGCCCTAGTTCAATTCCAAATCTACCTGAATGGGCTTTGACAAAGGAGTATAGATCAGGGGAATTCAATGTCTCCTTAGTCAAACAAATCAACACTATTCAACAGGCCATTCAGAACACTTCACATGCAAGTATCAAGGCTATCCTTCAAGCTCACCTGGACTCACTGCATCTTATGAAGTTGCAGCAAGTAAAGCAGAATCTGAGTATGGATGATCTCAGGAAGGATATTGCTGACTTGAAATCCTACAGTTCTGAAAAATTGGATTCAGTCATGCCCTATGGTACATTGCAGGACTTGGTTTTGAGATTGAAAAAGGAATCAGTTACTGAGAAAAGGCTGGCCAAGTTGGAAGACAGAGTTCAAGTTATTGAAGATTCTGTGGCCACCATTCTTCATAACCAACAATCTCAAACCAGTCTCCTAATGCAGCTGGCAAAAGCACAAGGCTTGACCCCTCTCCTTGATGATAACAAAAAGGGGGAGAGTAAAAGGGAAGGGGAAGGAGAGCCATCTACAAAAATCAAAATATCTAAAGTGCTAGTTCCTGCCATCACTACTTCTCCAATCATTCAAATCAAAGGAAAGCCTGATGGAATTGATTTGATTCAGCTAGCAGCAGCTGAAATTCAAGTGAAAGAGCAAAGGAGGAGAATTGATGAAAGGTTGCAACTGTTGTTTGGCTCTACACAAATAAATCAACATCTGTGAAATATAGCACAAAGATTGAACCAATCAACATGGAGCTCAAGCCAGTAGGGAGACATAAGGATGGAGAAGCTTCTTCCAAAGAACTACAAGCTATAATTCTCAAGCCCAATAAAAGATCCAATAAGGACTCTACAAAGAATCCTTTAAAAGAAGTGGACTTTCCTCCTCCAAAAGCTGATGAGAACAAGCTTTTAGGTAGGAGTATTGCTTATCTCAAAGAGACCATGGATGAGGCTGTAAGGAGAAATAGGGCTATTATCTCTAGAGAGGGAAAGAGCATATGTGTGATGCAAGGACATCCCAAATTCTCAATAGCCAAGAAGGAAGAAGTCAAGCAACTAAAGGCTGACAAAAGAGCACAAGCAAAGCTTGAACAACAGCTAAAGTCAAGTCAAGTTGAAGAAGAGAAAGGAATTGAAGTCAGGGGTGAAGACAAGATTGCAAACCTAGATGAGGTTTTTGGGAGTATATTTGGTGAGAGTATGGAAGAAAGAGAGGAATGGCAGAAGGGAAACAGAAGAAAGGCCAAGGCACATAGAAGGAGTGAAGATAATACTGAAGTAACCAAATCTATATCTAAACCACTACCTTCCATACCTGAACCTCTTGTTGCTAATCCCACTATAAACATCCATGGTGAACCAATCATTCCAAAAGAGGAACCTATTGATTGGGACACCATCAAATTGCCTACCTTTCTAACCACTCTTCCACTACCAAAGAAACAGAAAAGAAAACCCAAATCTACACCTCCCATAACCTCTAAGAAATTCACTCAAAAACAAAAGCCTAAGCCTAAGCCATCCATTTCTAAAGATGATTATGTTCACATCTGTGACATAAAAGAAATTTCAGACATTGAACTCTATCTGGATGAGCTGGAGGATGTAAGAGGAATAGCTGCTTACAGACAGCTACCAGAGAGATTAATGTTTAGATACAAAGGAGCTGGGGAAAGAACATGGCCTCTCCACAGGATTCTGAATGAAGGCTACTCTACCTTGATTAGAGTCTTTTCAGCTATACAAAAGGATTCTGGCTTTACCAGAACTGCCAAGACTGAAATTCTCAACAAGATTGCCAATATAAGGAAAACTTGGAGGGAGCCCAATGCTTTACCCAGGACTTTACTCATTCAAGAAAGGGGAATTACAATTCACAAATCACCTCATTGGTTGAAGGAATTTAGAGATGATAAAGGAGTTAGAAGATTTTTCAGACTTGAAGACCAACTCAAGATTTCCAGCAATGAAACTCTCAAGGAAATGCAATCTAAGTTGGATATCAGTGTTGAAGATGAAGCTGAATTCTTCAGACAACTCCAACTCCAAATTGAGGAAAATGACAAAGGGCTAGGAAAGAAAACCAGGGAACAAAGAAGAAAAAGATGATTTGCTCAGGCTAAAGGAGTATCCTTGGAAATACTGTAAATCTTCAATTTCCTCCTAGTACATACATTTTTGCAGCATTTTCAAATTTCTACTTAGTTTCAATTCATATATCTGTTAAGTGTTTTGTTATCATCAAGTTAACCTTGAATTTATGCCTACAATTCTTATAGACATAAATAGGGGGAGATTGTTAGGAATATATGTGCATTAGTTTGATGATATGTTTAACAAAACACTTAAGTAGAAATTCAGTGTCTGTAGCCTCAACGGATAAGACCACTTTGGCTATCCGTTGATGGTGTAGCTTTACTTAGAAATAAGTCTAGTGTTGTAGCATATTTCAGTCTCTGTATTTAAGATGTAATTCTTAGAAGTTGAGAGAAACTATGAGTCATGTTGACTACTAGAAGATATGCAGATAGGAAGGCCAATTATAAATATTTCATGCCTTGTAATTTTGTATAAATGTAGTGGTATCAACGGATGACTTAAAGACCTTCAACGGATGAGAAGCTAAGCTTCAACGGATGTCTCTAAAGCTTCAATGGATAACATCCTTCAACGGATGAGTGCATCAACGGATGAAAGCTTCAACGGATGTTCTGTTGATTAACCGTTGATAAGTGGTAGTTGTACCTACAAACAGAGGCACGTGGGTGAACAAAGATAACTGAAATGTGGCAGCCTAATTTCAGGAACATCAGAAAAAGCAGCCGTTCTACTCTAGTATAAAGAGACATTAAGTCAACAAAGTATTGGAGTGAACTGGAGAAGAAACAAGTGCAGATCTTACTTTATTATTTTATAATATCCTTGTCTTCACTTGTAAACTTGGTAATATATAAACCAAGTAGTAGCTAGTAATTAGATAAGAATTTTTCCAGAGCTGTTTAGAAAAATCTTGAGAGAAAAATTATCTAGTTTGTACTAGGATGCAGCTGTGATCAAATTCTTAGATCACAGAATTTCTGAAATACCATCTCTGGTGGAACAACAAATCCACCAGAAAAGTTTTTAAAGGTTTATTGTGTTCTTTACATTTGTGTTTGAATATATATCTGTCTGTATCAGCTTAAAGGAATTCACACACTTGTTCATCTTGAACACAGAGTCTTTATAAACTGCTCAAAACTTGAAAAAGTTTTGAGATTTACATTCAACCCCCCTTCTGTAAATCTCATTGTTAGTTCTCTAGAAATAACATAAGTTATTTTGAAAAAATTATAATATTAATATGGGACTAAACAGTACTAAGAAGTACTAGTCAAACTACCAGTTGACTGTTAAAATAGCAAACTAAATAAATTTATTTTTTTCTAAAACATTTATCATATCAATAATATATATAGATCTTCACATCCTTATGGTTGGATTATTTATAAGTTATTTGAAAAAATCATAGCATTAGTACGAGACTAAACAATATTAAGAAGTACTGGTTAAACTACTAGTTGACATATATATAGATCTTCACATCCTTAGGGTTGGATCATTCATAAGTTATTTAGAAAAAATCATAACATTAATGTGGGACTAAACAGTACTATGAAGTACTGGTCAATCTACTAGTTGACTGTTAAAATAGCAAACCAAAAAAAAACATTTTTTTCTAAAAATTTTATTATATCACTTATATATATAGATCTTCACATCCTTATGGTTGGATCATTCATAATTTATTTTGAATAAATCATAACATTAATATGGGATTAAACAGTATTAGGAAGTACTGGTCAAACTACTAGTTGACTGTTAAAATCGCAAACCAAATAAATTTATTTTTTTCTAGAAATTTTATCATATCAATAATATATATAGATCTTCACATCCTTATGGTTGGATCATTCATAAGTTATTTTGCGAAAATCATAATATTAATATGGGACTAAACAATACTAAGAAATAATAGTCAAATTACTAGTTGATTGTTAAAATAGCAAACCAAATAAAATTATTTTTTTCTAAAACATTTATCATATCACTAATATATATAGGTTTTCACATTCTTATGCTTGGATCATTAATAAGTTATTTTGAAAAAATCATAGCACAAATATGGGACTAAACAGTATTAAAAAGTACTAGTGAAACTAGTAGTTGACTGTTAAAATAGCGGACCAGATAAATTTATTTTTTTCTAAAACTTTTATCATATCACTAATATATAAAGATCTTTACATCCTTATGGTTGGATCATTAATAAGTTAATTTGAAAAAAATCATAACATTAATATGGGACTAAACAGTACAAAGAAGTCCTGGTCAAACTACTAGTTGACTATTAAAATAACAAACCAAAAAAAATTATTTTTTAAAACTTTTTTATCATACCATGAACATATATATATATATAATATTAATATCACTAATATATATAGATGTTCACATCCTTATGGTTGGATCATTCATAAGTTATTTTGAAAAATCATAACATTAATATGGGATTAAACATTATTAGGAAGTACTGGTCAAACTATTAGTTGACTGTTAAAATCGCAAACCAAATAAATTTATTTTTTTCTAGAAATTTTATCATATCACTAATATATATAGATCTTCACATCCTTATGGTTGGATCATTCATAAGTTATTTTGAAAAAATTATAAGATTAATATGGGACTAAACAGTACTAAGAAGTACTAGTCAAACTACTAGTTGACTGTTAAAATAGCAAACCAAATAAATTTATTTTTTTCTAAAACATTTATCATATCACTAATATATATAGATCTTCACATCCTTACGGTTGGATTATTCATAAGTTATTTTGAAAAAATCATAGCATTAGTACGAGACTAAATAATATTAAGAAGTACTGGTTAAACTACTAGTTGACATATATATAGATCTTCACATCCTTAGGGTTGGATCATTCATAAGTTATTTAGAAAAAATCTTAACATTAATATGGGACGAAACAGTACTATGAAGTACTGGTCAATCTACTAGTTGACTGTTAAAATAGCAAAGCAAATAAATTTATTTTTTTCTAGAAATTTTATCATATCACTAATATATATAGAACTTCACATCCTTATAGTTGGATCATTTATAAGTTATTTTTAAAAAATAATAACATTAATATGCGAATAAACAGTACTAAGAAGTACCCGTCAAACTACTAGTTGACTGTTAAAATAGCAAACCAAATAAATTTATTTTTTTCTAAAACCTTTATCATATCACTAATATATATAGATCTTCACATCGTTATGGTTGGATCATTCATAAGTTATTTTTCAAAATTCATAATTTTAATATGGGACTAAACAGTACTAAGAAGTAATAGTCAAACTACTAGTTGACTGTTAAAATAGCAAACCAAATAAATTTATTTTTTTCTAAAACATTTATCATATCACTAATATATAGAGGTTTTCACATCCTCATGCTTGGATCATTCATAAGTTATTTTGAAAAAATCATAGCACTAATATGGACTGAACAATATTAAAAAGTACTCGTGAAACTACTAGTTGACTGTTAAAATAGCAGACTAAATAAATTTATTTTTTTAAAATTTTTTATTATATCACTAATATATAAAGATTTTCACATACTTATGGTTGGATCATTCTTAAGTTAATTTGAAAAAAATCATAACATTAATATGGGACTAAACAGTACTAAGAAGTACCGATCAAACTACTAGTTGATTGTTAAAATAGGAAACCAAAAAAAATTATTTTTTAAACTTTTTTTGTCATATAATATATATATATATATATATATATATATATATATATATTTTCACATCCTTACGGTTGGATCATTCATAAGTTGTTTTGAAAAATTCATAACATTAATATGGGATTAAACAGTATTAGGACGTACTGGTCAAACTACTATTTGACTGTTAAAATAGCAAACCAAATAAATTTATTTTTTTTTAGAAATTTTATCATAACACAAATATATATAGATCCTCACATCCTTACAGTTGGATCATTCATAAGTTATTTTGAAAAAATCATAATATTAATATGGGACTAAACGATAGCAAAAAGTACAAGTCAAACTACTAGTTGACTGTTAAAATAGCAAACCAAATAAATTTATTTTTTTCTAAAACATTTATCATATCACTAATCTATAGGTTTTCACATCCTTATTCTTGGATCATTCATAAGTTATTTTGAAAAAATCATAGCACTAATATGGGACAAAACAGTATCAAAAAGTAGTGGTGAAACTGCTAGTTGACTGTTAAAAGAGTAGACCAAATAAATTTAATTTTTCCTAAATTTTTTATCATATCACTAATATATAAAGATCTTCACATCCTTATGATTGAATCATTCATAAGTTAATTTGAAAAAAATTATAACATTAATATGCGACTAAACAGTACTAAGAAGTACCCGTCAAACTACTAGTTGACTGTTAAAATAACAAACAAAATAAATTTATTTTTTCTAAAAACTTTATCATATCACTAATATATATAGATCTTTGCATCCTTATGGTTGGATCATTAATAAGTTATTTTGAAAAAATCATAACATTAATATGGGATTAAACAATATTAGGAAGTACTCGTCAAACTACTAGTTGACTGTTAAAATCGCAAACCAAATAAATTTATTTTTTTCTAGAAATTTTATCATATCACTAATATATATAGATCTTCACATCCTTATGGTTGGATCATTCATAAGTTATTTTTCAAAAATCATAATATTAATATGGGACTAAACAGTACTAAGAAATAATAGTTAAATTACTAGTTGATTGTTAAAATAGCAAACCAAAAAAATTTATTTTTGTCTAAAACATTTATCATATCACTAATATATAGAGGTTTTCACATCCTTATACTTGGATCATTAATAAGTTATTTTGAAAAAATCATAGCACAAATATGGGACTAAACAGTATTAAAAAGTACTAGTGAAACTAGTAGTTGACCGTTAAAATAGCGGACCAGATAAATTTATTTTTTTCTAAAACTTTTATCATATCACTAATATATAAAGATCTTCATATCCTTATGGTTGGATCATTCATAAGTTAATTTGAAAAAAATCATAACATTAATATGGGACTAAACAGTACTAAGAAGTCCTGGTCAAACTACTAGTTGACTGTTAAAATAACAAACCAAAAAAAATTATTTTTTAAAACTTTTTTATCATATCATAAACATATATAGATATATATATATATGTATATTCACATCCTTACGGTTGGATCATTCATAAGTTATTTTGAAAAATTCATAACATTAATATGGGATTGAACAGTATTAGGACGTACTCGTCAAACTACTATTTGACTGTTAAAATAGCATATCAAATAAATTTATTTTTTTTTAGAAATTTTATCATAACACAAATATATATAGATCCTCACATCCTTACGGTTGGATAATTCATAATTTATTTTGAAAAAATCATAATATTAATATGGCACTAAACGGTAGTAAGAAGTACTAGTCAAACTACTAGTTGACTGTTAAAATAGCAAACCAAATAAATTTATTTTTTTCTAAAACATTTATCATATCACTAATATATAGGTTTTCACATCCTTATTCTTGGATCATTCATAAGTTATTTTGAAAAAATCATAGCACTAATATGGGACACAACAGTATTAAGAAGTAGTGGTGAAACTACTAGTTGACTGTTAAAAGAGTAGACCAAATAAATTTATATTTTTCTAAAAATTTTATCATATCACTAATATATAAAGATCTACACATCCTTATGATTGAATCATTCATAAGTTAATTTGAAAAAAATCATAACATTAATATGCGACTAAACAATACTAAAAAGTACCCGTCAAACTACTAGTTGACTTTTAAAATAACAAATAAAATAAATTTATTTTTTATAAAAACTTTATCATATCACTAATATATATAGATCTTCGCATCCTTATGGTTGGATCATTAATAAGTTATTTTCAAAAAATCATAACATTAATATGGGATTAAACAATATTAGGAAGTACAGGTCAAACTACTAGTTGACTGTTAAAATCGCAAACCAAATAAATTTATTTTTTTCTAGAAATTTTATCATATCACTAATATATATAGATATTCACATCTTTATGGTTGGATCATTCATAAGTTATTCTAAAAAAAATCATAATATTAATATGGGACTAAACAGTACTAAGAAATAATAGTCAAATTACTAGTTGATTGTTAAAATAGCAAACCAAATAAATTTATTTTTTTCTAAAACATTTATCATATCACTAATATATATAGGTTTTCACATCCTTATGCTTGGATCATTAATAAGTTATTTTGAAAAAATCATAGCACAAATATGGGACTAAACAGTATTAAGAAGTATTAGTGAAACTAGTAGTTGACTGTTAAAATAGCAGACCAGATAAATTTATTTTTTTCTAAAAATTTTATCATATCACTAATATATAAAGATCTTCACATCCTTATGGTTGGATAATTCATAAGTTAATTTGAAAAAAATCATAACATTAATATGGGACTAAACAGTACTAAGAAGTCCTGGTCAAACTACTAGTTGACTGTTAAAATAACAAACCAAAAAAAATTATTTTTTAAAATTTTTTAATCATATCATTAACATATATGTATATATATATATATCTTCACATGCTTACGGTTGGATCATGCATAAGTTATTTTGAAAAAATCATAACATTGATATGGGATTAAACACTATTAGGAAGTACTGGTCAAACTACTATTTGACTGTTAAAATAGCAAAGCCAATAAATTTATTTTTTTCTAGAAATTTTATCATATCACTAATATATATAGATCTTAAAATCCTTACGGTTGGATCATTCATAAGTTATTTTAAAAAAAATCAAAACATTAATATGAGACTAAACAGTATTAAGAAGTACTGGTCAAACTACTAGTTGACTGTTAAAATAGCAAACCAAATAAATTTATTTTTTCTATGAAATTTATCATATCATTAATATATATAGATATTAACATCCTTACGGTTGTATCATTCATAAGTTATTTTGAAAAATTAATAACATTAATATGAGATTAAATAGTATTAGAAAGTACTGATCAAACTACTAGATGACTCTTAAAATAGCAAAACAAATAAATTTATTTTTTTCTAAAAATTCTATCATATCACTAATATATATAGATGTTCTCATCCTTACGGTTGGATCATTCATAAGTTATTTTTAAAAAATTATTGTTATTCCTAGTGGACTAACAATGAGATTTACAGAAGGGGGGTTGAATGTAAATCTCAAAACTTTTTCAAGTTTTGAGCAGTTTATGAAAGTTATGTGTTCAAGAAGAACAAGTGTGTGAATTGCTTTAAGCTAATACAGACAGATATATATTCAAGCACAAATGTAAAGAACACAACAGACCTTAAAAACTTTTCTGGTGGATTTGTTGTTCCACCAGAGATGGTATTTTAGAAAATCTGTGATTAAACAATGTTGATCACAGCTGCATCCTAGTACAAACTAGATGAATTTTCTCTCAATATTTTTCTAAACAGCTCTGGAAAATCTCACATCTAATTACTAGCTTCTACTTGGTTTATATATTACCAAGTGTACAAGTGAAGAACAATATAAAGTACAGTAATAAAATAAGATCTTCACTTGCTTCTTTTCCTGTTCACTCCAGTACTTTGTTGACTATTGCATCTTTGTACTAGAGAAGAACGGCTGCTTTTTCTGTTGTTCCTGAAATTCGGCTACCACATCTCAGTTGTCTCTATCAACCCATGTGCCTCTGTTTGTAGGTACAACTACCCCTTATCAACGGCTAATCATCAGAACATCCGTTGAAGCTTTCATCCGTTGATGCACTCATCCGTTGAAGGATGTTATCCGTTGAAGCTTTCATCCGTTGATGCACTCATCCGTTGAAGGATGTTATCCGTTGATGACTTTATCCGTTGAAGCTTTAGAGACATCCGTTGATGCTTAGCTTCTCATCCGTTGAAGGTCTTTAAGTCATCCGTTGATACCACTTCACTTATACAAAATTACAAGGCATGAAGTATTTACAATTGGCCTTCCTATCTGCATATCATCTAGTAGTCAACATGACTCATAGTTTCTCTCAACTTCCAAGAATTACATTTTAAATACAGAGACTGAAATATGCTACAACACTAGACTTATTTCTAAGTAAAGCTACACCATCAACGGATAGCCAAAGTGGTCTTATCCGTTGAGGCTACAGACACTAAATTTCTACTTAAGTATTTTGTTAAACATATCATCAAACTAATGCACATACATTCCTAACAATCTCCCCCTATTTATGTCTATAAGAATTGTAGGCATAAATTCAGGGTTAACTTGATGATAACAAAACACTTAACAGATATATGAATTGAAACTAAGTAGAAATTTAAAAATGCTGTAAAAGTGTATGTACTAGGAGATGATTGAAGATTTACAGTGTTTCCAAGGACACTCCTTTAGTCTGAGCAAATCATCTTTTTCTTCTTTGTTCCCTGGTTTTCTTTCCTAGCCTTTTGTCATTTTCCTCAATTTGGAGTTGGAGTTGTCTGAAGAATTCAGCTTCATCTTCAACACTGACATCCAACTTAGATTGCATTTCTTTGAGAGTTTCATTGCTGGCAATCTTGAGTTGGTCTTCAAGTCTGAAAAATCTTCTGACTCCTTTATCATCTCTAAATTCCATCAACCAATGAGGTGATTTGAGAATTTTCAATTCCCTTTCTTGAATGAGTAAAGTCCTGGGTAAAGCATTGGGCTCCCTCCAAGTTTTCCTTATATTGGCTATCTTGTTGAGAATTTCAGTCTTGGCAGTTCTGGTAAAGCTAGAATCCTTTTGTATAGCTGAATAGACTCTAATCAAGGTAGAGTAGCCTTCATCCAGAATCCTGTGGAGAGGCCATGTTCTTTCCCCAGCTCCTTTATATCTGAACACTAATCTCTCTGGTAACTGTCTGTAGGCAGCTATTCCCCTTACATCCTCCAGCTCATCCAGATAGAGTTCAATGTCTGAAATTTCTTTTATGTCACAGATGTGAACATAATCATCTTTAGAAAATGGTGACTTAGGCTTAGGTTTTTGTTTTTTAGTGAATTTCTTAGAGGTTTATGGGAGGTGTAGATTTTGGTTTTCTTTTCTGTTTCTTTGGTAGTGGAAGAGTGGTTAGAAAGGTAGGCAATTTGATAGTGTCCCAATCAATAGGTTCCTCTTTTTGGAATGATTCGTTCACCATGGATGTTTATTGTGGGATCAGCAAACAAGGGGTTCAGGTATGGAAGGTAGTGGTTTAGATATAGATTTGTTACTTCAGTGTTATCTCCACTCCTTCTATGTGCCTTGGCCTTTCTTCTGTTTCCTTCTGCCATTCCTCTCTTTCTTCCACACTCTCACCAAATATACTCCCTAAAACCTCATCTAGGTTTGTAGTCTTGTCTTCACCCCTGACTTCAATCCCTTTTTCTTTTCAACTAGACTTGACTTTAGCTGTTGTTCAAGCTTTGCTTATGCTCTTTTGTCAGCCTTTAATTGCTTGTCTTCTTCCTTCTTGGCTATTGAGAATTTGGGATGTCCTTGCATCACACATATGCTCTTTCCCTCTCTAATGATAATAGCTCTATTTTCTCCTTACAGCCTCATCCATGGTCTTTTTGAGATAAGCAATACTTCTGCCTAAAATCTTGT
>NW_027419201.1:0-33533 GCF_009905375.1 Apium graveolens
TTCTTTCACTTGTTCTGTACCTTCACACAGTAGTTGAACTGTGTCCCAGACCTCTTTGGCAGTTGTGCAATTTATCACATTATCAAACATATCCATGTTAAGACCATTAAACAAAATGTTCATAGCCTTCTTATCCTTGTGGACTTCTTCTGTGTCTTCCATTGTCCATTCTGCTCTAGGTTTTGGAATGGATTGACCAACAGCAACTGTGGCTGTAGCAACTGTTGCTACTTTGTGGGGAATGTGAGGACCATTCTCAATGCAGTTTACATAACCTTCATCTTGGGAGAGTAGATGAAGGTGCATTTTCACCTTCCAATGGTGATAACTGTCTTTGTCAAGAACTGGGATCTTTACTCCAATATCCTTCTTACTCATCTTTGTTAGATTCCAAGATCTTTAAACTCTTTGTATGTCAAGAGCCTGCTCTGATACCAATTGTTATTCCTAGTGGACTAACAATGAGATTTACAGAAGGGGGGTTGAATGTAAATCTCAAAACTTTTTCAAGTTTTGAGCAGTTTATGAAAGTTATGTGTTCAAGAAGAACAAGTGTGTGAATTGCTTTAAGCTAATACAGACAGATATATATTCAAGCACAAATGTAAAGAACACAACAGACCTTAAAAACTTTTCTGGTGGATTTGTTGTTCCACCAGAGATGGTATTTTAGAAAATCTGTGATTAAACAATGTTGATCACAGCTGCATCCTAGTACAAACTAGATGAATTTTCTCTCAATATTTTTCTAAACAGCTCTGGAAAATCTCACATCTAATTACTAGCTTCTACTTGGTTTATATATTACCAAGTGTACAAGTGAAGAACAATATAAAGTACAGTAATAAAATAAGATCTTCACTTGCTTCTTTTCCTGTTCACTCCAGTACTTTGTTGACTATTGCATCTTTGTACTAGAGAAGAACGGCTGCTTTTTCTGTTGTTCCTGAAATTCGGCTACCACATCTCAGTTGTCTCTATCAACCCATGTGCCTCTGTTTGTAGGTACAACTACCCCTTATCAACGGCTAATCATCAGAACATCCGTTGAAGCTTTCATCCGTTGATGCACTCATCCGTTGAAGGATGTTATCCGTTGAAGCTTTCATCCGTTGATGCACTCATCCGTTGAAGGATGTTATCCGTTGATGACTTTATCCGTTGAAGCTTTAGAGACATCCGTTGATGCTTAGCTTCTCATCCGTTGAAGGTCTTTAAGTCATCCGTTGATACCACTTCACTTATACAAAATTACAAGGCATGAAGTATTTACAATTGGCCTTCCTATCTGCATATCATCTAGTAGTCAACATGACTCATAGTTTCTCTCAACTTCCAAGAATTACATTTTAAATACAGAGACTGAAATATGCTACAACACTAGACTTATTTCTAAGTAAAGCTACACCATCAACGGATAGCCAAAGTGGTCTTATCCGTTGAGGCTACAGACACTAAATTTCTACTTAAGTATTTTGTTAAACATATCATCAAACTAATGCACATACATTCCTAACAATTATAATATTAATATGGGACTAAACAATACTAAGAAGTACTAGTCAAACTACCAATTGATTGTTAAAATAGCAAATGAAATAAATTTGTTTTTTTCTAAAACATTTATCATTATCTAATATATATATAGATCTTCACATCCTTACGGTTGGATCATTCATAAGTTATTTTGAAAAAATCATAGCATTAGTATGGGACTAACCAATATTAAGAAGTACTGGTCAAACTACTAGTGGACATATATACAGATCTTCACATCCTTAGGGTTGGATCATTCATAAGCTATTTAGAAAAAATGATAACATTAATATGGGACTAAACATTACTAAGAAGTACTGGTCAAACTACTAGTTGACTGTTAAAATAGCAAACCAAATAAATTTATTTTTCTCTAAAACATTTATCATATCACTAATATATAGGTTTTCACATCCTTATTCTTGGATCATTGATAAGTTATTTTGAAAAAATCATAGCACTAATATGGGACAAAACAGTATTAAGAAGTAGTGGTAAACTACTAGTTGACTGTTAAAAGAGTAGACCAAATAAATTTATTTATTTCTAAAAATTTTATCATATCACTAATATATAAAGATCTTCACATCCTTATGATTGAATCATTCATAAGTTAATTTGAAAAAAATCATAACATTAATATGCGACTAAACAGTACTAAAAAGTACCCGTCAAACTACTAGTTTACTGTTAAAATAACAAATAAAATAAATTTATTTTTTATAAAAACTTTATCATATCACTAATATATATAGATCTTTGCATCCTTATGGTTGGATCATTAATAAGTTATTTTCAAAAAATCATAACATTAATATGGGATTAAACAATATTAGGAAGTACAGGTCAAACTACTAGTTTACTGTTAAAATCGCAAACCAAATAAATTTATTTTTTTCTAAAATTTTTATCATATCATTAATATATATAGATCTTCACATCCTTATGGTTGGATCATTCATAAGTTATTTAAAAAAAATCATAATATTAATATGGGACTAAACAGTACTAAGAAATAATAGTCAAATTACTAGTTGATTGTTAAAATAGCAAACCAAATAAATTTATTTTTTTCTAAAAAATTTATCATATCACTAATATATATAGGTTTTCACATCCTTATGCTTGGATCATTAATAAGTTATTTTAAAAAAATCATAGCACAAATATGGGACTAAACCGTATTAAGAAGTACTAGTGAAACTAGTAGTTGACTGTTAAAATAGCAGACCAGATAAATTTATTTTTTCCTAAAAATTTTATCATATCACTAATATATAAAGATCTTCACATCCTTATGGTTGGATAATTCATAAGTTAATTGAAAAAAATCATAACATTAATATGGGACTAAACAGTACTAAGAAGTCCTGGTCAAACTACTAGTTGACTGTTAAAATAACAAACCAAAAAAAATTATTTTTTAAAACTTTTTTATCATATCATTAACATATATATATATATCTTCACATGCTTACGGTTGGATCATTCATAAGTTATTTTGAAAAAATCATAACATTAATATGGGATTAAACACTATTAGGAAGTACGGGTCAAACTACTATTTGACTGTTAAAATAGCAAAGCCAATAAATTTATTTTTTTCTAGAAATTTTTTCATATCACTAATATATATAGATCTTAAAATCCTTACGGTTGGATCATTCATAAGTTATTTTGAAAAAAATCATAACATTAATATGAGACTAAACAGTATTAAGAAGTACGGGTCAAACTACTAGTTGACTGTTAAAATAGCAAACCAAATAAATTTATTTTTTCTATGAAATTTATCATATCATTAATATATATAGATCTTAACATCCTTACGGTTGTATCATTCATAAGTTATTTTGAAAAATTAATAACATTAATATGAGATTAAATAGTATTAGGAAGTACTGATCAAACTACTAGATGACTCTTAAAATAGCAAAACAAATAAATTTATTTTTTTCCAAAAATTCTATCATATCACTAATATATATAGATGTTCTCATCCTTACGGTTGGATCATTCATAAGTTATTTTTAAAAAATTATAATATTAATATGGGACTAAACAATACTAAGAAGTACTAGTCAAACTACCAATTGATTGTTAAAATAGCAAATGAAATAAATTTGTTTTTTTCTAAAACATTTATCATTATCTAATATATATATAGATCTTCACATCCTTACGGTTGGATCATTCATAAGTTCTTTTGAAAAAATCATAGCATTAGTATGGGACTAAACAATATTAAGAAGTACTGGTCAAACTACTAGTTGACATATATATAGATCTTCACATCCTTAGGGTTGGATCATTCATAAGCTATTTAGAAAAAATGATAACATTAATATGGGACTAAACAGTACTAAGAAGTACTGGTCAAACTACTAGTTGACTGTTAAAATAGCAAACCAAAAAAAATATTTTTTTCTAATTTTTTTATTATATCACTTATATATATAGATCTTCACATCCTTACGGCTGGATCATTCATAAGTTATTTTAAAAAAAATCATAACATTAATATGGGACTAAAGAGTATTAAGAAGTACTGGTCAAAATACTAGTTGACTGTTAAAATAACAAACCAAATAAATTTATTTTATTTCTAAAATTTTTATTATATCACTAATATATATAGAACTTCACATACTTATAGTTGGATCATTCATACGTTATTTTGAAAAAATCATAACATTAATATGCGACTAAACAGTACTAAGAAATACCCGTCAAACTACTAGTTGACTGTTAAAATAACAAACCAAATAAATTTTTTTATTTCTAAATTTTTTATTATATCACTAATATATATATAGAACTTCACATACTTATAGTTGGATCATTCATAAGTTATTTTGAAAAAATCATAACATTAATATGCGACTAAACAGTACTAAGAAGTACCCGTCAAACTACTAGTTGACTGTTAAAATAACAAACCAAACAAATTTATTTTTTTCTAAAAAAATTATCATATCACTAATATATGTAGATCTTCACATCCTTATGGTTGGATGATTCATAAGTTATTTTGAAAAATCATAACATTAATATGGGATTAAACATTATTAGGAAGTACTGGTCAAACTACTGTTAAAATCGCAAACCAAATAAATTTATTTTTTTCTAGAAATTTTATCATATCACTAATATATATAGATCTTCACATCCTTATGGTTGGATCATTCATAAGTTATTTTGAAAAAATTATAATATTAATATGGGACTAAATAGTACTAAGAAGTACTAGTCAAACTACCAATTGACTTTTAAAATAGCAAACCAAATAAATTTATTTTTTTCTAAAACATTTATCATATCACTAATATATATAGATCTTCACATCCTTACGGTTGGATTATTCATAAGTTATTTTGAAAAAATCATAGCATTAGTACGAGACTAAACAATATTAAGAAGTACTGGTCAAACTACTAGTTGACATATATATAGATCTTCACATCCTTAGGGTTGGATCATTCATAAGTTATTTCGAAAAAATGATAACATTAATATGGAACTAAACAGTACTAAGAAGTACTAGTCAAACTACTAGTTGACTATTAAAATAGCAAACCAAAAAAAAATATTTTTTTCTAAAATTTTTATTATATCACTTATATATAAAGATCTTCACATCCTTACGGCTGGATCATTCATAAGTTATTTTGAAAAAATCATAACATTAATATGGGACTAAAAAGTATTAAGAAGTACTGGTCAAAATACTAGTTGACTGTTAAAATAACAAACCAAATAAATTTATATTATTTCTAAAATTTTTATTATATCACTAATATATATAAAACTTCACATACTTATAGTTGGATCATTCATACGTTATTTTGAAAAAATCATAACATTAATATGCGACTAAACAGTACTAAGAAGTACCCGTCAAACTACTAGTTGACTGTTAAAATAACAAACCAAATAAATTTATTTTATTTCTAAAATTTTTATTATATCACTAATATATATAGAACTACACATACTTATAGTTGGATCATTAATAAGTTATTTTAAAAAAATCATAACATTAATATGAGACTAAACAGTACTAAGAAGTACCCGTCAAACTACTAGTTGACTGTTAAAATAACAAACCAAATAAATTTATTTTTTTCTAAAAAATTTATCATATCACTAATATATATAGATCTTCACATCCTTATGGTTGGATCATTCATAAGTTATTTTGAAAAATCATAAGATTAATATGGGATTAAACATTATTAGGAAGTACTGGTCAAACTATTAGTTGACTGTTAAAATCGCAAACCAAATAAATTTATTTTTTTCTAGAAATTTTATCATATCACTAATATATATAGATCTTCACATCCTGATGGTTCGATCATTCATAAGTTATTTTGAAAAAATTATAATATTAATATGGGACTAAACAGTACTAAGAAGTACTAGTCAAACTACCAGTTGACTGTTAAAATAGCAAACCAAATAAATTTATTTTTTTCTAAAACATTTATCATATCACTAAATTCCTAATGAACTAACAATGAGATTTACAGAAGGGGGGTTGAATGTAAATCTCAAAACTTTTTCAAGTTTTGAGCAGTTTCAAAGGCTATGTGTTTAAGATAAACAAGTGTATGAATTGCTCTAAGCTAATACAGACAGATATATATTCAAACACTAATGTAAAGAACACAACAGACCTTAAAAACTTTTCTGGTGGATTGTTGTTCCACCAGAGATGGTATTTCAGAAAATCTGTGATTCAAGAAGTTGATCACAGCTGCGTCCTAGTACAAACTAGATAATTTTTCTCTCAAGATTTTTCTAAACAGCTCTGGAAAAATTCATCTCTAATTACTAGCTGCTACTTGGTTTATATATTACCAAGTTTACAAGTGAAGACAAAGATAAAAATACAATAATAAAATAAGTTCTCCACTTGTTTCTTTTCCATTTTTACTCCAGTGCATTGTTGACTATTGCCTCTTTATGCTAGAGTAGAACGGCTGCTTTTTCTGATGTTCCTGAAATAGGCTACCACATCTCAGTTGTCTCTGTCAACCCATGTGCCTCTGTTTGTAGGTACAACTACCACTTATCAACTGCTATCTAACAGAACATCCGTTGAAGCCTTCATCCGTTGATGGCTTCATCCGTTGATGTGTTAGCAGTTGAAGCTCTATCCGTTGATGCACTCATCCGTTGAAGGATGTTATCCGTTGAAGCTTTAGAGACATCCGTTGAAGCTTTGTTTCTCATCCGTTGAAGGTCTTTAAGTTATCCGTTGACACCATTTTCATTTATACAAAATTACAAGGCATGAAATATTTATAATTGGTCTTCCTATCTGCATATCCTCTAGTAGTCAACATGACTTATAATTTCCCTCAACATTTAAGAATTATATCTCAAATTCAGAGACTGAAATGTGCTACAACACTAGACTTATTTCTAAGTAAAGCTACACCATCAACGGATAGCCAAAATGGTCTTATCCGTTGAGGCTACAAACACTAGATTTCTACTTAAGTGTTTTGTTAAACATATCATCAAACTAATGCACATATATTCCTAACAATCTCCCCCTATTTATGTCTATAAGAATTGTAGACATAAATTCAAGGTTAACTTGATGATAACAAAACACTTAACAAATATATAAACTGAAACTAAGTAGAAATTTAAAAGTGCTGCAAAAGTGTATGTACTAGAAGGTAATTGAAGATTTACAGTATTTCCAAGGGTGCTCCTCTAGCCTTAGCAAATCATCTTTTTCTTCTTTGTTCCCTGGTTTTCTTTCCTAGCCCCTTGTCATTTTCCTCAATTTGGAGTTGGAGTTGTCTGAAGAATTCAGCTTCATCTTCATCACTGATATCCAACTTAGATTGTATTTCTTTGAGAGTTTCATTGATGGCAATCTTGAGTTGGTCTTCAAGTCTGAAAAATCTTCTGACTCCTTTATCATCTCTGAATTCCATCAACCAATGAGGTGATTGGTGAATTGTAGTTCCCCTTTCTTGAATGGGTAAGGTTCTGGGCAAAGCATTGGGCTCCCTCCAAGTTTTCCTTATGTTGGCAATCTTGTTGAGAATTTCAGTCTTCGCAGTCCTGGTAAAGCCAGAATCCTTTTGTATGGCTGAAAAGACTCTGATCAAGGTAGAGTAGCCTTCATTCAGAATCCTGTAGAGAGGCCATGTTCTTTCCCCAGCTCCTTTGTATCTGAACACCAATCTCTCTGGTAGCTGTCTGTAGGCAGCAATTCCCCTTACATCCTCCAGCTCATCCAGATAGAGTTCAATGTCTGTAATTTCTTTTATGTCACAGATGTGAACATAATCATCTTTAGAAATGGGTGGCTTAGGGTTAGGTTTATGTTTTTGAGTGAATTTCTTAGAGTTTAGGGGAGGTGTAGATTTGGATTTTCTTTTCTGTTTCTTTGGTAGTGGAAGAGTGGTTGAAAAGGTAGGAAAATTGATGGTGTCCCAATCAATAGGTTCCTCTTTTGGGATGATTGGTTCACCATAGATGTTTATAGTGGGATCAACAACAAAGGGTTCAGGTATGGAAGGTAGAGATTTAGTTTCTTCAGTGTTGTCTTCACTCCTTCTATGTGCCTTGGCCTTTCTTCTGTTTCCCTTCTGCCATTCCTTTTTTTCCTCCATACTTTCACCAAATATACTCCCGAAAACCTCATCTAAGTTTGCAATCTTGTCTTCACCCCTGACTTCAATTCCTTTCTCATTTTCAACTAGACTTGACTTTAGCTTTTGTTCAAGCTTTGCTTGTGCTCTTTTGTCAGCCTTGAGTTTTTCAGCTTCTTTCTTTAACCTTTTGGTTTCTTCCCTCTTGGCTATTGAGAATTTGGGATGTCCTTGCATCACACATATGCTCTTTCCCTCTCTTAAGATAATAGCCATGTTTCTCCTTACTGCCTCATCCATGGTCTCCTTGTATTTTATGATGCTAGCACCCAAAACTTTGTCTTCATCAGGCTTTGGAAGAGGAAAGTCCACTTCTTTCATCTGAGCAAAGTCTAGAGGGTTCTTTGTGGAGTCCTTGTTGGATCTAGTGTTGGGCTTGAGAACCATAGGTTTTAGATTCTTGAAAGAAGTCTCTCCAACCTTATTTCTCCTTTCTGGCTTGTGCTCCATATTGATTGGTTCAACCTTTGTGCTATGTTTCACATATATTAATTTATCTTGTGTAAAGCCAAACAACTGTTGCATCCTTTCATCAATTCTCCTCCTTTGCTCTTTCACTTGAATTTCAGCTGCTGCTAGCTGGATTAAATAAATTCCATCAGGCTTTCCTTCGATTTGAATGATTGGAGAAGTAGTGATGGCAGGAACTAGCACTTTAGATATTTGGATTTTTGTAGATGGCTCTCCTTCCCCTTCCCTTTTACTCTCCCCCTTTTTGTTATCATCAAGGAGAGGGGTCAAGCCATGTGCTTTTGCCAGCTGCATAAGTAGATTTGTTTGAGATTGTTGGTTGTGAAGAATGGTGGCCACAGAATCTTCAATAACTTGAACTCTGTCTTCCAATTTGGCCAGCCTCTTTTCAGTATGTGATTCCTTTTTCAATCTCAACAAAATGTCCTGCATTGTACCATAGGGCATGACTGAATCCAATTTTTCAGAATTGTAGGATTTCAAGTCAGCAATATCCTTTCTGAGTTCATCCACACTCAGATTCTGTCTTACTTGCTGCAACTTCATGAGATGCAGTGAGTCCAAGTGAGCTGTAAGGATAGCCTTTGTACCAGCATGAGAAGTTTTCTGAATGGCCTGTTTGATAGTACTGATTTGTTTGACTAAGGAGATATTGAATTGCCCTATTATAGACTCCTTTGTGAAGGCCCATTCAGGTAGATTTGGAATAGAACTAGGGCCTTCATCTCCCCCTAAGTTCATGCTTCCATCAGAAGAAACAAAGTCATCATCATCAGAATTTACTCCAAATTCTTCAAATGACTCACCAGCTGTTGAAGGCATCTTGTTAATAGCAGCTTTGTCCCTTTGAAGAGATGTTGTTGTATGTACTAGATGTAGTGTCTTTTCTGCCTCCACATTGCCCTGTGCAACCAATAATTGATAGGCTGAAACAGGATGAGTAAAAGTGTCAGCATCCAAGGAAATGTTATCAATTACAGCTTTGTAATGTTGCTGAAATTGTCTTTCCTTTTCAGCATCATTCACAATCATTGACTCACTAGCAATGGCTGGTTCCATCCTTATATCTGATGTACCTGCCTTTCTATCATTTTCTCTATGTTCTTGCATCAGGGGCTCCCCCTGCCTCACACAACTCACTCCCTCACCTTCACCTACTAAGGTGGTACTCCTCTCACTTACTTTTGCCATGCTGGAAAAAATAGCATGCATATTTGAGCTCTCAATCTCTCCTTTTGCCTGGGAGCAACCCAGCCTCTCACTCAAATTGTCACTCCCTTCCCTCAGTCCTAGAAGTGATTGTAAAGTAATCAAGTCTTCTACACATGGAATTGTTTCAGTTGTGTGTGTAGAGACTATCAACGGATGCGAAATAGCCGTTGAAGGTGAAACTGATGGTATCAATGGATAACTGCTGTTAAGCTTATCCGTTGAAGAACAACCACTTGTCAACGGATGAGTGATATCCGTTGAAGAAGGAAAAGAAGTAGAAATTGAAAGTGATATAACTGTTGAATCTATGTAGATTGATATGAGTTTTGGTGACACAGATCCTTCAATTACATCTGAAAGAATTTGCGGGTGATCCAACAAATCATCTAAAAGATCATGATCACCTGTATTTGAGTGGGGCTCCTCCCTGAGTTGTAAAGAGGGAGAATCAGGAATTGATGGGAATAACATATCCACATCTAGAGATGGTGAAGAAGTGTGTGGTGATTAATGTGTGTTAATTGTGAGAGAATGGGGCTGTGACTCCACATTTGTTGGAGCCACATCAAACTGAGTTTGAGAAGGCATAAATACAGATGGATGTATCTGTGCAGTGTGTGCACCCTGTGTAGAAGATTGGGTTCTGGCTCTCTTTCTTCTAATAAAGGCTTTTGTTGGTGAGTGTTTGGCTTTATTGTCCCTCCCTCGTTTGTTCTGTGTTCCTGGTTGGGAACTATTTTCAATAGTTACATCCTTTTGGGAGGATGCAACTAGGGATATGCTAGTAATCCTTTCAACCACCACAGCTTTTTGAGAAACTGTGGCTTGGCTAGCTTGGGAAGCACTTATCTCTCCTTCCTTATCCTGGGGGTTTCTTTGATGTTCACCCCTCCCCTCACCACTCACACCCTGTTCACTCCCCTCAGGGTTAATGGTAGATGTTACAACTGTTGTCTTTTGAGAAACAACAGAGGTAGTTTTCTTTGTCTTTGATTTTGAAAGTTTAGTTTTGGTGACCTTGGTAGGAATCTGTTGGGGCATTGTCACAGATTCCATGGCCACACTAGAAGATAAAGAAATAGAGGGGTTGGAAGAAGTAGGAGTTGTAGAAGCAATTACCTCACTTACCTGTGGTGCATTCATGATTGGTAAATATACCAATGGCACACTGCTGTTGAGATCCATTGTCAATAAATCTGCAAGAACTCTTTTCTCTTGTGCCCAACACTTGAGTTTATTATTCTCATTTGTTATGACCAAACCTTCAGCAACATGGTTAGCCAATAACATAAAGAATCTAGCATAATAGATGTTATTAGATCTATTAGCTTTGTTACCTAATCTAGTACCCAATTCTAGCATAACATAGTTGCTAAAATTAAAATACCTATCAGAAACAAGCATATAGAGCATATTAACAAGAGATGAAGTTATGGCATCAAAATTGCTAATTTTCCCAGAGAAAACCTTGATAAAGGCATCCCCAAGAAAACTCCATTCTTTCCTAAGGCCTTTTCTTTTAATACTCCCTAAACTAGCAGAGTTAAGAGAATAACCTATGGAATCTAACATGTTGGATACATTATTATCAGTGTGTGGTGTCATGGCATTGTTCTCAAGTAATTTAAAACATGCTAGTAAATTATCACAGTTAACACAGTGATTTTTACCTTTGAGGGTGAAGGAGATAGTCATATCTATTGAGTTGAACTGAGCAGTTGTCCAAATCTCCTCAACTACTTCACAGTAAATCGTTGGGGCTTCCAGCATTGCATAGCTAAGTTTACAGTTTTTGATGAAGTCCATCATTTTGTGATAATCGGAATGGGCTCCATTCTTTTCTACCAAAGCTATGAAATTGTTCTTCTCATATATGAATCCGGATTGAGACATAATCTTTACTACTGGTGCCATTGTTGTGAGTAGAATTTGCATAGAATAACTTGAAGGTTTTGCAGAGAGAAAATGGTAAAAGCTTTGAAATTTCAAGAAAGCGTAAAGTAAAAATGAAAAATTAGAAGGGCTTATATACTTTCTCAAATTAAAAAGCATAAAAAAAAGATTAAACAATAAATATATGTAAGTGAATTTCAGCCGTTTAAGAATAAACTGTAAGTATTCTAAAAACTACCTTTAAAACAAATACATACAGCTGTATGTATGAGTATCAACGGTTAATATAATAGAATCAACGGCTGTGAAACACCTGAATCGACTGATGTGATATTTCAACGGATAAGGTAAACTGTCATCCGTTGAAGAGCACTTCAGTTTTATCCGTTGACGGATAAAAATTCCAGAAATGTATATGACTTTCAACGGATAATGAACATCCGTTGACAGAACAATTTTGACTTTCAACGGATAGGGAATATCCGTTGATGGAATAATCTGTGTTAAAAATCAAATTTGTTCTAGCAGCTAATACATTTCAGGCTTCAATACAAATTGCAATAAGGACATGAATTTTAAGAGTAATTAAGCATACCTAGCTCACTTACCAATCTTGTGAATGTTGATTCATCAAGTGGCTTGGTAAATATGTCTGCAATTTGTTGTTCACTTGGAACAAAATGAAGTCCCACTGTACCTTTCATCACATGTTCCCTAATGAAGTGGTACTTGATATCAATGTGCTTGGTTCTTGAGTGCTGCACTGGATTTTCAGTAATGGCAATGGCACTTGTGTTGTCACAAAATATTGGAATTTTGTCAACAGTCATACCATAGTCAAATAACCGGTTCCTCATCCATAGTATTTGTGCACAGCAACTACCAGCTGCAATGTACTCAGCTTCAGCTGTTGATGTGGAAACAGAATTCTGCTTCTTGCTGAACCATGATACAAGCTTGTTCCCTAGAAATTGACAGGTGCCTGTTGTGCTTTTCCTGTCTATTTTGCAACCTGCATAATCTGCATGTGAGTAGCCAATTAGATCAAAACCAGACTCTCTAGGGGTACCAAATTCCTAGATTTGGAGTCCCCTTGAGATATCTGAAAATTCTTTTAATGGCCACTAAGTGAGATTCTTTAGGGTCAGCTTGAAATCTAGCACGGAGACATGTAGAAAACATTATATCAGGTCTACTAGCAGTTAAATATAAAAGTGAGCCAACCATGCCTCTATAACTTATAATATCCACAGACTTTTCAGCCTTATTTAATTCAAGCTTAGTGGCAGTGGCCATGGGAGTTTTTGCAGGTGAACAATCCATTAAGTCAAACTTCTTTAAAAGATCATAAATATATTTAGTTTGACTAATGAAAATTCCACTACTAACTTGTTTTACTTGTAACCCAAGAAAGTAAGTTAGCTCTCCCATCATGCTCATTTCATATTTACTTTGCATTAATTTAGCAAACTTTTTACAAAGCTTATCATCTGTAGATCCAAATATAATATCATCTACATAAATTTGTACAAGTATCTTAGAGCCATTAACATTTCTAAAGAAGAGAGTTTTGTCAACAGTACCTCTTGTGAAATGATTATCTAGAAGGAACTTTGACAAAGTCTCATACCAGGCTCTAGGTGCTTGCTTTAGTCCATAGAGTGCTTTCAACAGATAATACACATGGTCTGGAAAATTTTGATCTTCAAAACCTGGAGGTTGGCTTACATAAACTTCTTCCTCCAATTCCCCATTTAGAAATGCACTCTTGACATCCATTTGATAGACTTTGAAATTGGCATTAGCTGCATAGGCTAGAAAGATTCTGATGGCTTCAAGTCTTGCAACTGGAGCAAATGTTTCATCAAAATCTATTCCCTCTTGTTGAGAATAGCCTTTAGCAACCAATCTGGCCTTATTCCTTATGACAATGCCATTTTCATCCATCTTGTTTCTGAATACCCATTTTGTGTCAATGGAACTCTCGTTCTTTGGCTTGGGTACCAGCTTCCAAACTTTGTTTCTCTCAAATTGGTTCAGCTCTTCCTGCATAGCTAATATCCAATCTGGATCCATTAAGGCTTCTTCCACTTTCTTAGGTTCCTCCTGTGATAGAAAACTACTATACGGACATTCATTTTGAGTAGCTTTTCTTGTTTGCACTTTAGATGATGCATCACCAATAATCAGTTCAAAGGGATGATTCTTGGTCCATTTCCTTTGAGGTGGAAGATGTGCTCTAAATGAGGTGGCCTCAATATTGTCGTGATGTGAGACAGAGTGTTGATCAGTTGAAACTCCCCCTGAGTTGTTGGTCCTTTGCAGGGAACTTGGAGTTCTATCAACTGATGATGTAAATCGATTATCCGTTGATGAACTATGATCAACGGATGCTTCATTATGTACTTCAACGGATGATGCACTATGTCTTTTAACGGATACTGCATTGCCTCTTTCAACAGATGCAGTATTCTGTGCATTATCCAAGGGCATATCTTGAATCCCTTTTGAAGTGTCATTTCCATCAACCTCCTCTTCACTATCATCACAATATATCTCAATGTTGTCAAATTTGAGTCTTTCATGGTGTCCCTCATCTTTTAGTCCATCAATCTTTTTATCATCAACCACAACATGCACAAATTCCATAACAATGTTGGTTCTTAGATTGTAGACCCTATAAGATTTTCCAGCTGAGTAACCAACAAATATCCCTTCATCAGCCTTTGCATCAAACTTCTCTTTATGTTCAGATTGATTTCTCAGTATAAAGCATTTACATCCAAAGACATGAAGAAAGTTTAGAGTTGGTTTTCTTCTCTTGAACAACTGATAAGGAGTCATGCCTTTAGCTTGATTGATCAAAGAAATATTCTGAGTGTAGCAGGCACAATTAACAGCTTCAGCCCAGAAATATGTTGGTAACTTTGATTCTTCAAGCATTGTTCTGGCAGCCTCAATTAAAGATCTATTCTTTCTTTCAACTACCCCATTTTGCTGAGGTGTTCTTGGAGCTGAGAACTCATGCATGATTCCATTTTCTTCACAGAACAGCCTCATTGTCAAATTCTTGAACTCAGTTCCATTGTCACTCCTGATATTCCTAACCTTCAAGTCAGGATGATTATTGACTTGCCTGATGTGATTGATAATGATTTCACTTGCTTCATCCTTTGATCCAAGAAAATAGACCCATGAAAACTTTGAGAAATCATCTACAATCACCAAGCAATATCTTTTTCTTGCAATTGACAATACATTGACTGGTCCAAACAAATCCATATGTATCAGCTGTAATGGTTCATCAATTGTTGTTTTAAGCTTCTTTTTGAATGATGTTTTCCTTTGTTTGCCTTTCTGACAAGCATCACACAAACCATCCCTTGAGAATTCAACAAGAGGAATTCCTCTAACTAAGTCCTTTTTGACTAGATCATTCATTGTCTTGAAATTCAAATGGGATAGCTTCTTGTGCCATAGCCAACTTTCAACTGAACTTGCTTTGCTGAAGAGACAAGTAATAGATTCTGCATCTGTAGAGTTAAAGTCAGCTAAGTACACATTTCCTTTTCTAACTCTAGTTAGAACCACTTTGTTGTCTTTCTTACTGGTGACAACACAGGCTTCTGAATTGAAGGAAATTGTATTCCCTCTATCACATAGTTGACTGATGTTCAGTAAGTTGTGCTTGAGACCATCAACTAATGCAACTTCATCAATTATGACATTCCTTGTTAAAATCAAGCCATATCCCATAGTAAACCCTTTGCTGTCATCTCCAAAGGTTATGCCAGGGCCAGCTCTCTCCTTCAACTCTGTGAGCAGGGAGAAATCTCCTATCATGTGTCTTGAACAGCCACTGTCCAAGTACCATAGATTTCTTCTTTTTCCCTGCACACCATAAAATCAATCAAGTTGATTTTGGTACCCAAGTTTCCTTGGGTCCATTCTTGTTAGCCTTTCTCCTAGACTTCATTCCTTCTGCATCTTTAGACTTAGGTAACTTTGAGTCAACCTTGATCTTAGATGTAGTTGGTTGAGGTGTAGGGTTAGTCACAGAATCATTTAGCACATTTGGGAAACAAAATTCAAGTTAAATAAAACTTTTATTAAACTTGAAAGGTGTTACAACTACGGTATCGGTTACAAGGGATTAATCTCAAATCAATTATTACAAATCTAGAATAAATTCGACATGAACTTTTTCTATTTTTGTAATTAAAAGATCAAATGCTAAATGCGATTTGAGATTAAGTTCTAGGGATTTTAATCCGCTAGATTGATACACAAGAACAAGATAAGTATTTCTAGTTGATTGGATTTAACTTTACAATCTAGAAATTGATCTTGAAGTTGCAGATGAGATGAAATATTTTTCTGCTCCTTTTTCTTTTGTTCTTGAGTTTGTGTTCTGTTTTTTCGATTGTGAAATAATAGACTTCTGCTCCTTTTTATCAAACAGCCGAATGTAAACATGTACTGGCATGACAATCTCTTTGACCAGCAAGACTTTCGGTATGACAAAATTTACAACTAGCAAGACAATTAAAATGAGCTAGCAAGACTTTCGGTATGACTATTGATTGTCATACCGATTGTCATATTAGTTCAAATAAATTGTCTTGCTGAATTAATAACAGATTTTAATCTAAACAGAAATTCTAATAAGACAATTAAATGTATTGGCATGACTTTCGGTATGACTATCAATTGTCATACCGATTGTCATACTAGTTCAAATGAATTGTCTTGCTAAATTTAAGCAGATTTTAAACCAATTAAAATCTTGTAAATCCTTAATATTAATTCTAAATTAATAAATCAATTTAATTCAATTAATCAATAAATTAATCTTTGCAGATATAATTTATTTTCTTAATTAAATTATATGACTTAATTAATTAATAGAGAATTAATACTAACCCTGAGCAGCATCCATTCTTTTGACAATCTTCTGAAAGTCACTGAGACTTATGAATCAATTCCGCCACTTCAATGCTGACACTCGATGTACTGTCTGGTTCATGAGTGACTAACTTCCGTGACGTTTCTTCATGTCTTGACTTTGATATTCTGATTGAATCCTTGTAATAAATGATACCCTGACGAGATCTCTGTCACTTGATTAAATCCACGATCTTGATTTATATCACTGAGGCATGATCAAATACTTGAACTTCTTCCAGTGAATCTTCAAGTCTGCAGATGAACAATGTTTCTTTATTCTTTGACAGATGTTACTTTGTGAGATCTCTCTGATGATAGATCCACTATTTACTTATTACATTCTTATTTGAGTTGAGTTAAATACTCGAATAAACGAGTAGGCTATGACATATGCCTTTCAATCTCCCCCTATTTGCTTGTTAGACAATAACAACAAATACCTAGAGGATAACTCAACTAACAAATCTGAAAAAGATATAAACAGTAATGTAAAGTAAATAGCAGAAAAGTTCTGGATGTCAATGTGCTTTGTCCTCGAGTGCTGCACAGGGTTGTTGGTGATGGCTATTGCACTTGTATTGTCACATAAAATAGGAATCTTGTTCAATACAGAGCCATAGTCTCGTAGTTGGTTCCTAATCCACAAGATCTGAGCACAGCAGCTTCCAGCAGCAATATATTCAGCCTCGGCCGTTGAGTTGGAAACTGTTTGCTGTTTCTTGCTGTACCATGAGACTAGCCTGCTTCCTAGGAATTGACAACTTCCTGAGGTGCTTTTCCTATCAACAACACTTCCTGCATAATCTGAATCTGTATATCCAACAAGGTTAAAACCAGATTCTTTAGGGTACCAAATACCTAGATTTAGTGTTCCCTTAAGATATCTTAAGATTCGTTTAACAGCAACGAGATGAATATCTCTAGGATCCGCTTGGAACCTTGCACATAAACATGTAGCATACGTAATATCTGGTCTACTTGCAGTAAGATAGAGTAACGAGCCAATCATACCTCTGTAGCTTGTGACATCTACCTTAATGGAGTTTTCACATGGTCCAAGCTTGACAGCTGTAGTTGATGGAGTCCTTGCTGATGCAGAATCCTCTAGATTGTACTTTTTGAGGAGTTCCTTGAGATACTTGGATTGACAAATAAATGTTCCATCTAACCTTTGATTTACTTGTAATCCAAGAAAGAACTTCAGCTCTCCCATCATGCTCATTTCAAACTTGCTGTGCATTAACTTAGCAAATCTCTTACAGAGATTATCATTAGTAGACCCAAATATTATATCATCCACATAGACTTGGACTAATATAGTATCCTTCTTATGTGTTTTAGAAAAGAGAGTTTTGTCTATGACACCTCTAATAAAGCTATTTTCAATAAGAAATTCAGAGAGAGTGTCATACCATTTTCTTGGAGACTGTTTTAGCCCATAGATAGCCTTGAAAAGAAAGAAGACAAAATCCAAATGATCTGGATCTTCAAAACCAGGAGGTTGCTCTACATATACCTCTTCATCCAGCTTTCCATTCAGAAAGGCGCTCTTGACATCCATTTGATAAACTTTAAAGTTTGAAAATGCTGCGAATGCCAGAAATATCCTGATGGCCTCAAGTCTAGCCACTGGAGCATAGGTTTCATCATAATCAATGCCTTCAGCTTGAGAATACCCTTTAGCTACCAGTCTTGCCTTGTTTCTTGTAACCACACCATCTTCATCTAGTTTATTCCTGAATACCCACCTAGTACCAACAACTTTCTTGTGTACAGGCCTAGGTACCAGTTTCCAGACTTGTTGACTTTCAAACTGATTGAGTTCATCTTGCATAGCAATCACCCAATCTGGATCAGTCAGTGCTTCTTCAATTTTCTTAGGTTCCATCTCAGAAAGAAATCCTGAGAACAGACACTCATTTTGAGTAGCACGTCTAGTTCTGACTCCAACATCTGGATCACCAATAATCAACTCAAAAGGGTGAGCTTTATTCCAGACAGTCTGTCTTGGAAGATTTGATCTTGATGATTCGCCTTGAAATTCATTGTGATGTTGTGTCCTACTAGATGATCCTTCAGCATCTCCCCCTGAGTTGTTGCCATGTTGACTTGAAGATTCTCCGTCAGTAGCAGTGGTATCTCCATTGTTGCCAAAGTTTCCATCACTATTACCTTGAGTATCATCAGGATTAACAGGTTCTTCACCAGCAACAACCTCAGGTACTTGACCATGTTCTGATTCTGAATCTGACGTATCATCAAACTTCAGTTTCTCAGAAGGATCTTCAGTTTGGATACTAGGGAGTTTAGTGTCATCAAATGTAACATTGACACTTTCAGTTACTTTGTGTTGATCAATGATATACACTCTATATGATCTTCTTCCATATCCAACAAAAATACCCTCATATGTCTTTGCCTCGAACTTACCACGACGATCATCTCCATCCTTGAGCACGAAACATCTGGCACCAAATACATGAAAGTATTTGATAGAAGGTTTCTGTTCATTCAAAATCTCATAAGGAGTTTTAATGAAGTCTTTGTTGATTAGAGTTCGATTCTGAGTATAACATGCAGTATTGACAGCTTCAGCCCAAAAGTACATTGGAAGACCTGATTCACTTAACATCGTTCTTGCAGCTTCAATCAATGTACGATTCTTCCTTTCTACCACTCCATTTTGCTGAGGGGTTCTAGGAGCTGAAAATTGTCTGGTAATCCCTTTGTCTGTACAGAATCCATTGAGAAGTGCATTCTTGAATTCTGTCCCATTATCTGACCTTATTGCTCTAACAGGGACGTTAGAATCTAACTCAATCATCTTGATATGATCAATCACAACTTGTGGTGTTTCATCCTTAGAGTGAAGAAATAAAACCCACGTATACTTGGAATAGTCATCAACTATCACAAGACAGTAACACTTCTTTGACATATAAAGGATATTAACTGGACCAAATAAATCCATGTGCAATAATTGCAGAACACCAGTTATGGAAGATGTGTCAGTGCCTTTGTGACTTGCTTTCTTTTACTTTCCTTTCTGGCAAGCCTCACATAGTCCTTCTGGAGAGAATTCCAGCTGAGGCAGACCTCTTACCAATTCTCTTTTGACAAGAGAATTCATTGTTTTGAAATTGAGATGAGAAAGTCTCTTGTGCCATAGCCAACTCTCATCTGACGATGCCTTTGCATAGAAACAATTGACTTCAAGATTGCTTCCAGAGTTCATGTCAGCTACGAACAGATTTCCTTTCCGGATTCCCATTAAGGAGGGTTTTTCACTTTTCTTGTGTAGAATCTGACACTTCAGCTTGTCGAATAAAACATTGTAGCCGTTGTCACAGAACTGACTAATGCTAAGCAGATTGTGTTCAAGTCCTTGCACAACATATACATTTTCAATGATAACATTTCCAGCTAGCAAACAGCCATATCCCTCCGTTAAACCTTTGTTGTTATCTCCAAAGGTAACCACTGGGCCAGCTTTCTCAACCACATTTGATAGCAGGGCTCTATCTCCGGTCATATGTCTTGACGATCCGCTGTCAAGAATCCACACTACCGGTTGTACCTCTTTAATGCCCTGCAATACAAATGGATTAGACCTTCTTCGGAACCCAAGCTTGGCTGGGTCCGGCATACTTGTAAAATTGGCCTTTATCAGGCAAAACAACATTCTTAATTTCAATATTCTCAACGTTCTCAATGACTGAACATTTGATCTTGTGAACAGCCTTGACAAATTTCTGTTTAGGCTTAGGCACAAATGTCTCCTTTCTAGCTTTAGGAGGACTAGCAGTCTTAGACCTATCATGCTTTCTATTATTCACATGCTGACGAGGAGTAGTCTTATCATTAGAAACATGCTTACCATTAAAATAAGCAAACAACAGATTAAAAGCACAAGACATACAATCAGGAACACCACATGCTTTATGAGAAGGATTAACAATAGGCAACTTATGCATGGTAGACATGGCACTTGTGTTATCCAACTCATGTGTGTCTGAGTTAGTCTCAGTTGCTTTCACAACCTTGACTGGAACTTTTGACACACTTAACTTGGAGACAGCTTTCCCATTAGCATTATCTTCAGCACGGATTTCTTCTTGAATAATAAAAGAGGTCTCATCAAATGGTTCAGTAATTGATTCTTTATAGAGCGGTTCATCAACACCCTTAAGCACATGTGGTACTTCCCTGCCTTTAGCACATACATGAGGAGGGGAGTTTATGCCTAATTTTCCAATAGTAGCATTGTAATCATAACCTATTCCATGTGTTTGATTAACAGCTTGCTTATTGTAAAACTCTTTGGACTTCGAACAAGAATTAAAGTAAGCTTTAACCTTAGCCTCAAGACCGGTGATCTTGTCTTTGAGAATAGTTTCGAGTTGTCTATAACAGTCAACTCTATTCTCTAGAAAAGATACTTGTTCTTTTAGTTTATCTTGATTAATGTGCACAAGTCTTAATTCATTGACCTCTTTCTCAAGGTCTTTGATTTGTTGATTTAACAATTCATTATCACGACGAGCACAATCTAAGGAACCTCCTAGATGATAAACTAATTCAGCATCAGTAAATTTTACCTCTTTTCTTGACGATGAGGTGCTTGCATTACTAGCCATGAGAGCAAGATTCCCAACTTCTTCATCTTCACTGTCAGTATCATCCCAGCTTCTTCCCTTTGCCAGGTACGCCCTTTCAGATTTACTCTTCTGATTAAAATCGTAAGAGTTCTTCCTAGCTTGTTTTGGCTTCCTGCATTCTGTGGCAAAGTGTCCCAACTCATTACAGTTGAAGCATCGAATGGTGCTTCGATCAACCATCCCTTTTTTATACCCACCACTGCTGGTGTTAGAGGATGAAGATCCACCTTTCAGGAATCTGTTGTAGTTGGACTTGTACTTGAACTTGGGATTCCTTTTGAATCTTACATTTGAGAATCTCTTGACAATCAGGGCCATTGACTCATCCTCCAATTGCTCCAGTTCTTCCAAGGAATAATAATCATCTCCTGATTGATTTGTAGTAGGAGAATCAAATTCTGCTACTATCACATTATCTTCAACCTTGGAAGACTGTACCATTCTTTCTGACTGTTGAGATTGTTGTTGATATTGTGGTTGTTGTTGTTGTTCATCAGCTACTAGAGCAGTAGACGTGCTGACCACTCTTCCTTTCCCGTAAACTTCCTTCTGCTGAATCTGCTCCAACTCATAAGTCTTTAACACACCATAGAGCCTTTCCAAAGAAATCTCACTCAGATCTCTTGCTTCTCTTATGGCAGTGATTCTATGTTCGAGATGAGTTGGCAGTGTTAAAAGGAACTTTTTGTTGACCTCCCTGATGGAATAGTATTTACCATTAATGTTCAGGTTGTTGATCAATGCATTGTACCTCTCAAACACTTCAGTGATTCCTTCTCCTGGATTGGATTTAAAGTATTCATACTCAGAGGTTAGGATTTCTAGTTTGTTCTCCCTAACTTCCTCTGTGCCTTCATTAATAATCTCAATAGTTTCCCAGATATGTTTGGAATCTTTACAATTCATCACATGTCTATTCATCAGGGGATTAAGGGAATCTACTAAGATTAATTGAAGGCTAGCATCCAGGGAAGCTTCTTCTATTTCAGCAGGAGAGAAGTCCTCAGGATCCTTCACATAAGTTCTCGCTTTGGTGATCACCACATCATTTTCTATTACCTCTGGTTCCATAACCATAGGAATTTTTGGACCCTTCTTCAACACTTGCAAATATTTGGGATTAGCAACCTGTAAAAACAGTAGCATCTTCTTCTTCCACATAACATAATTTTCTTTATCGAAAAGTGGAATTTTAACGGTTCCAATTTTTTGTGTAGTCATTATGAATTTTTTTGAGTGAATAAAAAATTCAAGAAGTGAAAGAAACACAAAAGTCTAGGACCTAGATTTGTACGTTAATCAGAAGGCTCTGATACCAATTGTTAGGTCCCAATTTGTTTGTAGAAGAGGGGGTTGAATGCAAACAATACCGTTTAGTCGAATAAAATGCGGAATAAAATTATGAAACAAAATTCAAGTTAAATAAAACTTTTATTAAACTTGAAAGGTGTTACAACTACGGTATCGGTTACAAGGGATTAATCTCAAATCAATTATTACAAATCTAGAATAAATTCGACATGAACTTTTTCTATTTTTGTAATTAAAAGATCAAATGCTAAATGCGATTTGAGATTAAGTTCTAGGGATTTTAATCCGCTAGATTGATACACAAGAACAAGATAAGTATTTCTAGTTGATTGGATTTAACTTTACAATCTAGAAATTGATCTTGAAGTTGCAGATGAGATGAAATATTTTTCTGCTCCTTTTTCTTTTGTTCTTGAGTTTGTGTTCTGTTTTTTCGATTGTGAAATAATAGACTTCTGCTCCTTTTTATCAAACAGCCGAATGTAAACATGTACTGGCATGACAATCTCTTTGACCAGCAAGACTTTCGGTATGACAAAATTTACAACTAGCAAGACAATTAAAATGAGCTAGCAAGACTTTCGGTATGACTATTGATTGTCATACCGATTGTCATATTAGTTCAAATAAATTGTCTTGCTGAATTAATAACAGATTTTAATCTAAACAGAAATTCTAATAAGACAATTAAATGTATTGGCATGACTTTCGGTATGACTATCAATTGTCATACCGATTGTCATACTAGTTCAAATGAATTGTCTTGCTAAATTTAAGCAGATTTTAAACCAATTAAAATCTTGTAAATCCTTAATATTAATTCTAAATTAATTAATCAATTTAATTCAATTAATCAATAAATTAATCTTTGCAGATATAATTTATTTTCTTAATTAAATTATATGACTTAATTAATTAATAGAGAATTAATACTAACCCTGAGCAGCATCCATTCTTCTGACAATCTTCTGAAAGTCACTGATACTTATGAATCAATTCCGCCACTTCAATGCTGACACTCGATGTACTGTCTGGTTCATGAGTGACTAACTTCCGTGACGTTTCTTCATGTCTTGACTTTGATATTCTGATTGAATCCTTGTAATAAATGATACCCTGACGAGATCTCTGTCACTTGATTAAATCCACGATCTTGATTTATATCACTGAGGCATGATCAAATACTTGAACTTCTTCCAGTGAATCTTCAAGTCTGCAGATGAACAATATTTCTTTATTCTTTGACAGATGTTACTTTGTGAGATCTCTCTGATGATAGATCCACTATTTACTTATTACATTCTTATTTGAGTTGAGTTAAATACTCGAATAAACGAGTAGGCTATGACATATGCCTTTCAAGCATGTTATTCCATATTGGCATATTGTATGGCATTTGAGGCATACTAAATGCAGCAAGATAAGGATTGTTAAAATATGGCATGTTAGCAAAATGTGCATAAGGATTCTGATGAGACATAACAGGCATAGCATGCAGAGGTGATGCAGACATATTAGGCATGGAAGAGGGCACAGGTATGGGAGTTTTCTTAATAGATTTGCAATTAGCAGATAGATGATTAACACTACTACAATGCACACAGCTTTTTCTAGGAGCATACTTATCAGGTGTGTAATTGTTATATTTGTTAACCCCTACCTTCCCATTTCTATTAGATTTCCTTTTAGTTTCCTTTTTATCCTCAACCACTTTGAGCCTATTCTTTAACTGTTCTAAGGTCATGTGTCCTATATTCACCTTACTGAAATCTTTGGATGTGCTTGCTTCTTCTTTGACAAAGTTCTTGGAAGTTGAACCAAACTTTTTGTTGAGTTTCCTTAGATTTTCACTTTTAGAAACATCTGCCTGTTTTAATTGAGGAACCTTCAACGGATGCTCCTTTTCTTCCTTCAACGGATAACTTTCATCATCCGTTGATTCCACATCCATTGACAGCCCATCAATTAATTTCAGTTTCTTTTTGTTTTTATTCCAAGCAGTCTCACAGAATGATTCAATTCCTTGGACCTTGGCAATTTGAGCACTAACATCCCTAGATGTCTTCCAGGCTTTAATCACCTCTTGCTCTCTCTCTAATTGATTAGAAAGTATTTCTACTTTCTTAACAGATTCAGCTAGTTCATTTTCAACAGATATACAATGTAGCTTAGTTTTCTCTAGGTCAATCAACTTATCTTCTAACACAGCATTTCTATCACTTAAAAACAAATTGTTCTCTTTAATCCTACTATTTTCTTTAGCAAGAGATTTAAGAGACACACGCAAATGATACAGTTCAGTAGACATGTCATTAAAAGCATCATTGCACTCTTCTTTAGTAAGCTGTGTTAAATCAGTAGTGATTACCTGGTTGCTTGATGAACTAACTTCATTTTCCTCAGAATCAGCCATGAGAGCCAAGTTGACATATTCCACATCTTCATCCTCTTCTTCTCCATCAGCTGCCCAGTCTTTTTCTTGAGTAATGAAAGCCCTCTCCTTTTGCTTGAGCAGATCAAAATATTTCTTTTTGTAATCTACTTGGTCAAATTTCTTCTTTTCAGAAGTTGGCTTTCTGCACTCACTTGCAAAGTGTCCACTTATACCACAATTGAAACACTTGAACTTGGATTTGTCCACCATGTTCTTATGAGGTTTAGTGGCTCTAGTGTTTTTCCTAAATTTCATCTTTGCAAATCTTCTGGGCAGAAATGCAAGATGCTCATCAATACCATCAGAGTCATCTTGGCTGGAGTTGTCTTCATTCTCAGCAACTTGCTCCTTACCTTTGCTTGATTCTGATTTGCTTGTGCCATCTTTGGAGTTTAATGTAGATCTCACAGTTTCTTTTCTGCATTCTATCTCATTTTCAGCTACCAGGGCAACTGAACCTCCTTTCTTTCTTCCCTTCTCTAATACCTCATCCAGTTCCAGCTCTAGTTCATAAGTCTTCAAGATTCCATATAATCTTTCAAGAGTGAAGTCCTTATAATCTTGAGAGTTTCTCAAGGAGACAGTCATGGGTTTCCATTCCTTTGGCAAGGATCTTAAAAATTTAAGATTTGAATCCTTCACCTGGTACACTCTACCATACAGCTTCAGTCCATTCAACAGCTTTTGGAATCTATTGAATGTGTCATTTAAAGATTCATTTTCTTCAAAATGAAAATACTCATACTTTTGAATGAGAAGCTGCATTTTGTTTTCTTTTACTTGTTCTGTACCTTCACACAGTAGCTGAACTGTATCCCAAACCTCTTTGGCAGTTGTGCAATTTATTACATTATCAAACATATCCTTGTCAAGACCATTAAACAAAATGTTCATAGCCTTCTTATCCTTGTGGGCTTCTTCTGTGTCTTCCATTGTCCATTCTGCTCTAGGTTTTGGAATGGATTGACCAACAGCAATTGTGGCCGTAGCAAATATGGTTACTTTGTGGGGAATGTGAGGACCATTCTCAATGCAGTTTACATAACCTTCATCTTGGGAGAGTAGATGAAGGTGCATTTTCACCTTCCAATGGTGATAACTCTCTTTGTCAAGAACTGGGATTTTTACTCCAATATCCTTCTTACTCATCTTTGTTAGTTTCCAAGATCTTTAAAATCTTTGTGTGTCAAGAGCTTGCTCTGATACCAATTGTTATTCCTAATGAACTAACAATGAGATTTACAGAAGGGGGGTTGAATGTAAATCTCAAAACTTTTTCAAGTTTTGAGCAGTTTCAAAGGCTATGTGTTTAAGATAAACAAGTGTATGAATTGCTTTAAGCTAATACAGACAGATATATATTCAAACACTAATGTAAAGAACACAACAGACCTTAAAAACTTTTCTGGTGGATTGTTGTTCCACCAGAGATGGTATTTCAGAAAATCTGTGATTCAAGAAGTTGATCACAGCTGCGTCCTAGTACAAACTAGATAATTTTTCTCTCAAGATTTTTCTAAAAAGCTCTGGAAAAATTCATCTCTAATTACTAGCTGCTACTTGGTTTATATATTAACAAGTTTACAAGTGAAGACAAAGATAAAAATACAATAATAAAATAAGTTCTCCACTTGTTTCTTTTCCATTTTTACTCCAGTGCATTGTTGACTATTGCCTCTTTATGCTAGAGTAGAACGGCTGCTTTTTCTGATGTTCCTGAAATAGGCTACCACATCTCAGTTGTCTCTGTCAACCCATGTGCCTCTGTTTGTAGGTACAACTACCACTTGTCAACTGCTATCTAACAGAACATCCGTTGAAGCTTTCATCCATTGATGGCTTCATCCGTTGATGTGTTAGCAGTTGAAGCTCTATCCGTTGATGTACTCATCCGTTGAAGGATGTTATCCGTTGAAGCTTTAGAGACATCCGTTGAAGCTTTGTTTCTCATCCGTTGAAGGTCTTTAAGTTATCCGTTGACACCATTTTCATTTATACAAAATTACAAGGCATGAAATATTTACAATTGGCCTTCCTATCTGCATATCCTCTAGTAGTCAACATGACTTATAATTTCCCTCAACATTTAAGAATTATATCTCAAATTCAGAGACTGAAATGTGCTACAACACTACACTTATTTCTAAGTAAAGCTACACCATCAACGGATAGCCAAAATGGTCTTATCCGTTGAGGCTACAAACACTAGATTTCTACTTAAGTGTTTTGTTAAACATATCATCAAACTAATGCACATATATTCCTAACACTAATATATATAGATCTTCACATCCTTACGGTTGGATTATTCATAAGTTATTTTGAAAAAATCATAGCATTAGTACGAGACTAAACAATATTAAAAAGTATTGGTTAAACTACTAGTTGACATATATATAGATCTTCACAACCTTAGGGTTGGATCATTCATAAGTTATTTAGAAAAAATCATAACATTAATGTGGTACTAAACAGTACTATGCAGTACTGGTCAATCTACTAATTGATTGTTAAAATAGCAAACCAAAAAAAAAATTTTTTTCTAAAAGTTTTATTATATCACTTATATATAGATCTTCAGATCCTTACGGTTGGATCATTTATAAGTTATTTTGAATAAATTATAACATTAATATGGGATTAAACAGTATTAGGAAGTACTGGTCAAACTACTAGTTGACTGTTAAAATCGCAAACCAAATAAATTTATTTTTTTCTAGAAATTTTATCATATCACTAATATATATAGAACTTCACATCCTAATAGTTGGATCATTTATAAGTTATTTTAAAAAAATCATAACATTAATATGCGAATAAACAGTACTAAGAAGTACCCGTCAAACTACTAGTTGACTGTTAAAATAACAAACCAAATAAATTTATTTTTTTCTAAAACCTTTATCATATCACTAATATATATAGATCTTCACATCGTTATGGTTGGATCATTCATAAGTTATTTTGCAAAATTAATAATATTAATATGGGACTAAACAGTACTAAGAAGTAATAGTCAAACTACTAGTTGACTGTTAAAATTGCAAACCAAATAAATTTCTTTTTTTCTAAAACATTTATCATATCACTAATATATATAGGTTTTCACATCCTTATGCTTGGATCATTCATAAGTTATTTTGAAAAAATCATAGCACTAATATGGACTAAACGGTATTAAAAAGTACTGGTGAAACTACTAGTTGACTGTTAAAATAGCAGACGAAATAAATTTATTTTTTTTTAGAAATTTTATCATAACACAAATATATATAGATCTTCACATCCTTACCGGTTGGATCATTCATAAGCTATTTTGAGAAAATCATAATATTAATATGGGACTAAACGGTAGTAAGAAGTACTAGTCAAACTACTAGTTGACTGTTAAAATAGCAAACCAAATAAATTTATTTTTTTCTAAAACATTTATCATATCACTAATATATAGGTTTTCACATCCTTATTCTTGGATCATTCATAAGTTATTTTGAAAAAATCATAGCACTAATATGGGACAAAACAGTATTAAGAAGTAGTGGTGAAACTGCTAGTTGAGTATTAAAAGAGTAGACCAAATAAATTTATTTTTTTCTAAAAATTTTATCATATCACTAATATATAAAGATCTTCACATCCTTATGATTGAATCATTCATAAGTTAATTTGACAAAAATTATAACATTAATATGCGACTAAACAGTACTAAGAAGTACCCGTCAAACTACTAGTTGACTGTTAAAATAACAAACAAAATAAATTTATTTTTTCTAAAAACTTTATCATATCACTAATATATATAGATCTTCGCATCCTTATGGTTGGATCATTAATAAGTTATTTTGAAAAAATCATAACATTAATATGGGATTAAACAATATTAGGAAGTACTGGTCAAACTACTAGTTGACTGTTAAAATCGAAAACCAAATAAATTTATTTTTTTCTAGAAATTTTATCATATCACTAATATATATAGATCTTCACATCCTTATGGTTGGATCATTCATAAGTTATTTTGCAAAATTCATAATATTACTATGGAACTAAACAGTACTAAGAAGTAATAGTCAAACTACTAGTTTACTGTTAAAATAGCAAACCAAATAAATTTATTTTTTTCTCAAACATTTATCATATCACTAATATATATAGCCTTTCACATACTTATGCTTGGATCATTCATAAGTTATTTTGAAAAAATCATAGCACTAATATGGACTAAACAGTATTAAGAACTACTTGTGAAACTACTAGTTGACTGTTAAAATAGCAGACGAGATAAATTTATTTTTTTCAAAAACTTTTATTATATCACTAATATATAAAGATCTTCACATCGTTATGGTTATATCATTCATAAGTTATTTTGAAAAAATTATAACATTAATATGGGATTAAACATTATTTGGAAGTACTAGTCAAACTATTAGTTGACTGTTAAAATCGCAAACCAAATAAATTTATTTTTTTCTAGAAATTTTATCATATCACTAATATATATAGATCTTCACATCCTTATGGTTGGATCATTCATAAGTTATTTTGAAAAATTATAATATTAATATGGGACTAAACAGTACTAAGAAGTACTAGTCAAACTACCAGTTGACTGTTAAAATAGCAAACCAAATAAATTTATTTTTTTCTAAAACATTTATCATATCACTAATATATATAGATCTTCAAATCCTTATGGTTGGATTATTCATAAGTTATTTTGAAAAAATCATAGCATTAGTACGAGACTAAACAATATTAAGAAGTACTGGTTAAACTACTAGTTGACATATATATAGATCTTCACATCCTTAGGGTTGGATCATTCATAAGTTATTTAGAAAAAATCATAACATTAATATGGGACTAAACAGTACTATGAAGTACTGGTCAATCTACTAGTTGACTGTTAAAATAGCAAACCAAAAAAAAAAACTTTTTTCTAAAAATTTTATTATATCACTTATATATATAGATCTTCACATCCTTATGGTTGGATCATTCATAAGTTATTTTGAATAAATCATAACATTAATATGGGATTAAACAGTATTAGGAAGTACTGGTCAAACTACTAGTTGACTGTTAAAATCGCAAACCAAATAAATTTATTTTTTTCTAGAAATTTTATCATATCACTAATATATATAGAACTTCACATCCTTATAGTTGGATCATTTATAAGTTATTTTAAAAAAATCATAACATTAATATGCGAATAAACAGTACTAAGAAGTACCCGTCAAACTACTAGTTGACTGTTAAAATAACAAACCAAATAAATTTATTTTTTTCTTAAACCTTTATCATATCACTAATATATATATAGATCTTCACATCGTTATGGTTAGATCATTCATAAGTTATTTTGCAAAATTAATAATATTAATATGGGACTAAACTGTACAAAGAAGTAATAGTCAAACTACTAGTTGACTGTTAAAATTGCAAACCAAATAAATTTATTTTTTTCTAAAACATTTATCATATCACTAATATATATAGGTTTTCACATCCTTATGCTTGGATCATTCATAAGTTATTTTGAAAAAATCATAGCACTAATATGGACTAAACGGTATTAAAAAGTACTGGTGAAACTACTAGTTGACTGCTAAAATAGCAGACGAAATAAATTTATTTTTTTTTAAAATTTTTATTATATCACTAATATATAAAGATTTTCACATACTTATGGTTGGATCATTCATAAGTTAATTTGAAAAAAATCATAACATTAATATGGGAGTAAACAGTACTAAGAAGTACTGGTCAAACTACTTTGATTGTTAAAATAGGAAACTAGAAAAAATTAGTTTTTAAACTTTTTTTGTCATATAATATATATATATATATATATTCACATCCTTACGATTGGATCATTCATAAGTTATGTTAGGAATGTATGTGCATTAGTTTGATGATATGTTTAACAAAATACTTAAGTAGAAATTTAGTGTCTGTAGCCTCAACGGATAAGACCACTTTGGCTATCCGTTGATGGTGTAGCTTTACTTAGAAATAAGTCTAGTGTTGTAGCATATTTCAGTCTCTGTATTTAAAATGTAATTCTTGGAAGTTGAGAGAAACTATGAGTCATGTTGACTACTAGATGATATGCAGATAGGAAGGCCAATTGTAAATACTTCATTCCTTGTAATTTTATATAAGTGAAGTGGTATCAACGGATGACTTAAAGACCTTCAACGGATGAGAAGCTAAGCATCAACGGATGTCTCTAAAGCTTCAACGGATAAAGTCATCAACGGATAACATCCTTCAACGGATGAGTGCATCAACGGATGAAAGCTTCAACGGATAACATCCTTCAACGGATGAGTGCATCAACGGATGAAAGCTTCAACGGATGTTCTGATGATTAGCCGTTGATAAGGGGTAGTTGTACCTACAAACAGAGGCACATGGGTTGATAGAGACAACTGAGATGTGGTAGCCGAATTTCAGGAACAACATAAAAAGCAGCCGTTCTTCTCTAGTACAAAGATGCAATAGTCAACAAAGTACTGGAGTGAACAGGAAAAGAAGCAAGTGAAGATCTTATTTTATTACTGTATTTTATATTGTTCTTCACTTGTACACTTGGTAATATATAAACCAAGTAGAAGCTAGTAATTAGATGTGAGATTTTCCAAAGCTGTTTAGAAAAATATTGAGAGAAAATTCATCTAGTTTGTACTAGGATGCAGCTGTGATCAACATTGTTTAATCACAGATTTTCTAAAATACCATCTCTGGTGGAACAACAAATCCACCAGAAAAGTTTTTAAGGTCTGTTGTGTTCTTTACATTTGTGCTTGAATATATATCTGTCTGTATTAGCTTAAAGCAATTCACACACTTGTTCTTCTTGAACACACAACTTTCATAAACTGCTCAAAACTTGAAAAAGTTTTGAGATTTACATTCAACCCCCCTTCTGTAAATCTCATTGTTAGTCCACTAGGAATAACAATTGGTATCAGAGCAGGCTCTTGACATACAAAGAGTTTAAAGATCTTGGAATCTAACAAAGATGAGTAAGAAGGATATTGGAGTAAAGATCCCAGTTCTTGACAAAGACAGTTATCACCATTGGAAGGTGAAAATGCACCTTCATCTACTCTCCCAAGATGAAGGTTATGTAAACTGCATTGAGAATGGTCCTCACATTCCCCAAAAAGTAGCAACAGTTGCTACAGCCACAGTTGCTATTGGTCAATCCATTCCAAAACCTAGAGCAGAATGGACAATGGAAGACACAGAAGAAGTCCACAAGGATAAGAAGGCTATGAACATTTTGTTTAATGGTCTTAACATGGATATGTTTGATAATGTGATAAATTGCACAACTGCCAAAGAGGTTTGGGACACAGTTCAACTACTGTGTGAAGGTACAGAACAAGTGAAAGAAAACAAAATGCAGCTTCTCATTCAACAGTATGAATACTTTCATTTTGAAGAAAATGAATCTTTAAATGAAACATTCAATAGGTTCCAAAAGCTGTTGAATGTACTGAAGCTGTATGGAAGAGTGTACCAGGTGAAGGATTCAAATCTTAAATTTTTAAGATCCTTGCCAAAGGAATGGAAACCCATGACTGTCTCCTTAAGAAACTCTCAAGATTATAAGGACTTCACTCTTGAAAGATTGTATGGAATCTTGAAGACTTATGAACTAGAGCTGGAACAGGATGAGGTATTGGAGAAGGGGAGAAAGAAAGGAAGTTCAGTTGCATTGGTAGCTGAAGATGAGAGGAAATGCAGACAAGAAACTGCGAAATCTACATCAAACTCCAAAGATGGTATAAGAAATCAGGAATCAAGCAAGGGGAAAGAGCAAGTTGCTGAAAATGAAGACAACTCCAGCCAAGATGACTCAGATGGTATTGATGAGCATCTTGCATTTCTGTCCAGAAGATTTGCAAAGATGAAATTCAAGAAAAACACTAGAGCCACTTAACCTCACAAAAACACTGTGGACAAATCCAAGTTCAAGTGTTTCAATTGTGGTATAAGTGGACACTTTACAGGTGAGTGCAGAAAGCCAACTTCTGAAAAGAAGAAATTTGAACAAGTAGATTACAAAAAGAAATATTTTGATCTACTCAAGCAAAAGGAGAGGGCTTTCATTACTCAAGAAAGGGACTGGGCAGCTAATGGAGATGAAGAGGATGAAGATGTGGAGTATGTCAACCTTGCTCTCATGGCTGAATCTGAAGAAAATGAAGTTAGTTCATCAAGCAATCAGGTAATCACTACTGACTTAACACAGCTTACTAAAGAAGAGTGCAATGATGCTTTTAATGACATGTCTACCGAATTGTATCATTTGCGTGTGTCTCTTAAATCTCTTGCTAAAGAAAATAGTAGGATTAGAGAGAACATTGTTTT
>NW_027419202.1:0-48433 GCF_009905375.1 Apium graveolens
ATGCATGGTCGGGAGCTTACTGCTTACATCAAACTCATGCATGGATGTCCTATTGCCTCTTGGAAAACATGCAATTGGTTTCGTTGAGTCTATAAAATTAAGACAAAAGATGATGGATCCGTTGAGCGTTTATAAGGCTCGACTTGTTTCTAAAGGTTACTATCGAAAGTATGGCTTGGACTATGAAGAGACTTTTACGCCTGTTGCAAAAATGATGGATTGTTCGTACTTTGATAGCAGTGGCTTATGTTCATAAGTGGAAAATATTTCAGATGGATGTTAAGAATGCGTTCTTGTATGGTGATCTTCACGTGGAAGTTTACATGACACCTCCTCCCGGTCTTCCGCATCAACCTGGTTATGTCTGCAAACTTCGTAAATCTATTTATGGTCTTTATCAATCATCTCATTGTTGGTTTAAGAAATTTTCTATTGTACTTCATTCACTTGGTTTTCTTCCTAATATTATTATTTTGCTCTTTTTGTATGTTGTACGAGTGCTGGTCATATCTTATTGTCTTTATATGTTGATGATATGATTATTACTTGTGATGATTGTGATGGTATTGAGTCATTGAACGTGAGTTGACTCGTTGTTTTATTTTGAAAGATTTGGGTTTGCTCCGTTACTCTTGGGAAATGAAGTTGCTAGCTGACCAAAGGGGTATTTTTTATGTCAATCTAAGTATATTGCTGATTTGCATGACGGAGCACGTCTTATAAAGAACAAGAATGTAAAAACTCCTATAGAGATAAATGCTAGATATTCTCCTTCTCATGGACTTCCCTTAGCAAATCCGACTTTATATCGCACGATTGTTGGTAGAATTTTTTATCTCACTGTTACTCGTCCGGATATTGGACATGTTCATATAGTTAGTCAATTTGTCACTTTTCCTACTACATACATAGGGTTATAGTTCTTCGTATTCCTAGGTATCTTCGGGGACTCATTTTTAGAGTCTTTTTTCTTCTAAATCATCTTTAGAGTTACTTGCTTATAGTGATGCTGATTGGGCTAGTAATCCCGAGGATCGTAAATCTATAACTGGTTTTTGTATTTTTCTTGGTGATTCTATTATTTTATGGAAGAGTAAAAAATAAGATGTTTTTTTCGAGATCGTCTTCAAAGTTGAGTATCGTGCCATGGGTTCCACTACCTGTGAGATTCTTTGGTTATATTATTTACTTACAGATTTGGGTGGTAGTCTTCCTAGTTCCACCTCATTATATTGTGATAATTAGAGTGCAATTCATCTAACACGTAATTCGGTATTTTATGAGCGCACTAAACATATTGAGATTGATTGTCATTGATGTGCTAGAAATAAACATTTTAATTGCCAACGCATAATTATCATTTTAAAATTTATGTTCGTTCGGCAAAGACTGTATTTTTTTCGCAAATCTTATTTATAATTTAGGAGAATGAGAACAATTAATTTTGAGAGGAGAGTTTTGAATTACAATTAATCAACAAATAAGAAAATTTAAAGCATTATTTAACTAAGAAATATATACACTGACGAAATCACAATCATGCGAGTACGATCTATTTACCTAAATTGATGTGATATCATTGGGCTAGAAAATTAAGCATGTGAAATATAAAATGGACTAAAGAAATGGGCTAAGATTGTCGACATGGGCCTGCACTACTAGAAATAGTAGATACGACATCGGTGCTTAGACATCGACATGTAATGAAACCGATGTTAAAATCTTATTTAATATCGGTTTAGAAAAAAAAGATGTTGAATACAAATACTAATGTCGGTTACACATAGTAGGTGTTGTCCTATGTTCAAAAAATAAAAGGCCATATATATGCTTTTAACTTTGACATCGGCTGATTTTGTTAACCGTTGTCTATGGCCATTTTTACAAAAATAAAAATTTACTTGTCTTTTCCCCCGGTATCAGTACACTTTCCCCCTTTGATTTTAACAATTATTCACTTTAATCCTTATTTCCCCCTTTTCCAAAATAACTCTCCCGCGACCCTCTTCTCTCCTACGACCCTCATCTCTCTCGTTTCTCTCGTCTCTCTCACCTCTCATATCTCTTTCATCTCTCCCCTCTTTCTCTCTTACCGTCTTCTCGCCTCTCATCTCATCTCTCATCTTCTCGCCGTCTCTTTCTCTCTTTTCGCCTAAACCCTAATTTCATCCCCAATTCAAATTCAAGCTTTGAAGCTTCAAATTGAGCTTCAAACCACTAAGATTATAAATTAGTAGAAGCTTTGGAGCATCCGGCGGTTCACAAATTTTAGGCTTTGGAACTTTGAGGTTTTGGAGCATCTGGAGGTTCACATTTTGGAGGTTTGGAACTTTGAGGTATATTCTTCTATCTTCCTCTTTGTGCGTGTATATAAGAAATATTTTTTGGGGGTTTTATGTTCGGTTTTTTGTGGGGTTTTTTAGAGTTTTTCGGTCGGATTATATACTTGGACAAGACGGTTTTGGAACTGTTTATAAGGGAAATATTGATGAGAATCTTAGAGTTGGTTTGAAATATCTTCTGGTTGCGGTTAAAGTTCTTAATAAGGAAGGGCTCCAGGTTCATCTTGAGTGGCTTATGAGTCTTCAAATTCATATTACTTGTGGTAAGTCTGACTATTATGTATTGTAATGTAATTGACTTTTTGTTGTTTTATATACTGTGAATTTTCTAGGTTAGCTAAAGAATCCGAATCTTGTCATGTTGTTTGGTTATTGCTGCGAGGATGATCATAGGTTACCAGTTGTTTACTGGTGTTGTTCATCCTGTGTATGATATTGTATATTGGAGCTTAATTAGTAAATGTGGAGTCCACTTATCAATATTGTGAAATCCAATTACTTGACTTTTGGTCCCTGGCACGTTATCAGGTTAAGGTGAATTTGTTGGCCGTATGCTTGTTGGAATATATAGGAGCTTCTATGCAATTCATTTTGTTTCTTGTAGTACATAATTCAAGAACATATCCTAAACTTATATTTATTAAAACAAGTGAACATCAATCGAAATGGAAGAGACGGTAAGCTGATTTAGTTTATTTTCTATTATTTTGGATATGAATATAAGAAATTTATATGTGCTATATTTTCTATTTAAATACCAGGCACAAAGCTTCCACTGCAGCTGGGAACCATGGGATACCTGTTGTAGTTGATGGACACCACTTTGGCAATGCCAGTGGGATGGCTCCTCGCTCACAGTAAGCTATCTATACTCGTTTTGTTTTCTTTTTTCTGTCTCTTCCTATAATATGTCAGAGTTTAGGCATTCCTTCCCTGTATTTTGTGCTACTCAAGTCATCATACTTGTCATAATTACTCTAACTATTTTTTCCCATCTGCTAGTTTAATGTTTATATATTCTTTATTTTCTGTTTAGCTGGTAAATCCTTTGATGTTACTTGTACTCTAGATTTCATAATTCATAACCAATTTCGTATAGTGTTTAAATAAATAATAGCAAAAGATAGTTGAACCTGCAATTGTTTCGTAATTTGAAGTACAAGTGCAAAGCTTAGAGCTTCTACTCTTTTGTTTGTAAAGTTTAATATTTTGGGGGTGTGTAGGTGAGCTAAAAATTGGATCGTTTGAACTTCTCGTTTTGCATTATTTTGTAACTTATTTATGAGTCTGTAGATGTACGGAAAAAACATATGATAGACGCTTATACTAATGTTTGGTTTTGTAGAATATGCATCAAAGATATCCAGCTAAAAATCTTTGTCGGTTTCTCAAAGCAAGGAATGGGAATATCTCAAAAGCCCATAAAATGGTCAGCCGCAATTTATTAGTTGAAACAATATACCCTACTTATTAAATTTGTCATTTTTCTTTAGTATATTGCTTTTTGCTAACTTTTGAACTTTTCAGATTTTCGACTGTTTAGAATGGAGGATACAAAATGAGATCGACGATATATTGGCGATACGTTTATATTGTAAAAGTGAATATTTTGATCATTGCTGGTACTTGCACCTAGTAATTGGCATATAGGAACATGGACACAACTTCAATCAAATCATATACTGGACTTTTGGCTGGGGTTGGTATCTTTATCATAGATATGCTTCACTACCGGACGCAAACAATTTATATTCGAAGCTAACCAATTTTTTTCTGGATTGATTTGTATATACTCTAGATGTTAATTGCCCTATGCAAATTTAGTCTCTTACTTCTGTAAAGTTTCTAGGAAAATTCCCAAAATGTAACTATTTGTAACAAAATTTATAAGATAAGTTTGTTAGAATAGCTGATATTGGATAACCTGCTTGCTAACTTACACTGTTATTTTCATGCAGGATAGTGTATCATTCTATTGAGAATTCTATTTAGCAAGGCAGCTTCCCAGATGAGTAAAGAATTAGTTTGCGAGGCTATTATATTTCTAGTCCTTAAATATGGCTTATAAGGTCCAAACCTCTTATTAAATATTTATCAAATAGACAAGTATCAAGAAGAGGGTTGGAATATTGATGTAATATCCGGGACATAGCGTGTAATTATTTTTATCAATAAATGAATATTATGTGATTATTATGTTAATTTTGGTGAATTATCTGAAGGTTGATAATAATGTTTGGATGTGTATGTATGAAAAGATAAGGGTATGTTAATTTATTTATGTCCATAATAAAATATAGAGAATTGTGATATTTTTCTGATAATTTTTGGAGTGTTATATGATTTTATATTAATTTATGAATTTATTAATTATTTTCTAAATAATTACAAAACTATATTATAAAGCCGGGAATCGTCCAACTTCAATCGTCTTAATGTTTTTACAACCCGAAACTCTTCCAAAAACTCCTTCCTAACTTAATCTGGTAATTCCGGACATTTTCCGTATTTTGACTTTTTCGATCCGGATTACAGTTTGATCCGTGCGCGTCCCGTCACAAGATTTTCGATACTATAATCATTTCGGTGAATCAACTAAACCCGTATTCTCGAAAGACGAGATATTATTACATTATTTTCGTATAGAGTGTTTTATAAAAAGCCTGGTTTGAATAATTATCCCATACGGGTATCAAATCAGATCGTTTTTGGAGTTACATAGCGGCTAAGTAACTAATTTATCGATCCAAGACGAACTAATATTCCATAAATATATATAGCTCTTTTATTATTTTATTTTATTCGTGTAATCATAATCGATCAGTAAAAATATAGTAAATCCAGAGAAAAATCCTAAAAACCTTGTGTTCGTCACAATCAAACCCATAAATGAAGGCGTTATCAAACATGCTTGCTTGAAAAAACTCTTTCGGAATCCACCATCTATTCAAGTGCAGAAATCAAGGTAATTTTCTCACTTTATTATTTTAATTCGAATTATATATGGATTAAATTAGGAATTTTTGTTCTTGATGTTTCTGATATGATTTGATGGCATAATTATGTAGATCTTTTCTTCCTGGTTATTTTGGTATATTATATGTCAAAAATAGAGTTTTATAATATATAGAAATTGATGTTTGATTCCCGGATTTTAAAATTAGGATTTTAAAGTTTGAATGTTCTAAATCAAATTTGGGGTTTTATTATTTGTTGATTCTGGACAAATTTGGAGAGTACCAATATACAGATCGTGTCAAGACGAAACAATTCATGTACTTAGTTTTATTTTGGAATTACGGAATCGACTTCGCCGGATATTCGAAGTTCTCCGGAACCATAAATTTTCGGTCGAAAATTCGGCCAACTGAAGTGTTAATCGAAGGATATAAAACGACGACGAGGTTCCTGGTACCTAGAGCTTCTAATATGCACCTTTTGAATGAATTCTGGATGGGAAATGAAGCTTGGGGTCGGCCGACAATGGTTGCCGCCGGCGACCGAGGAAGAAGGTGGCAAAATTTCAATTTTGCCACGGAACTTTCTCCCTTTTTACAAAAATAGAACCATGTTTTAAAAATTTATAAAAAATGGAATTCTGTTTTAAATTATTTTAAAAATGATATTTTTATTATTTTAAAAATCATAAAAATGGTTATTTAATTATTTTAAATCCAGAAAATTGTTTTAATTATTTATTTATTTAAAAATAAATCTGAATTATTTTATTAAATAATTTTAATTAGTTTTTAATTATTTTAATTAATCTATTAATCTAATATTAATTGATTAATTAATTTAATTAATTAATAATTAATTTTAATTGATTTGATAATTAGATTTAATTATTTATTTTGATTTAAAAATTCTGAAAATTAATTTCGAGCTTTAAAATATTATCTTAAATTATTTTCAAGGATCAATAATTATTATAAAATTATTTTAAAGCCAGATTCGAGTATTTGAACCCTGTTATTTAATTATGAATTGATTCAGAGACCCATTTTAATTTCGAAAAATGTTCAAAAATTCATTATAAATACCTGGAAAATCATTTTGACCCCGAATCTTTCTTGAAAAATTATTTTGATCGAATATCTTGCATGCTATGTGCTACGTGCTATCTGATTGATGTGTTATATGCCTATGTGGTTATTGTTTGACAGTTTTACTATAACTTTCAATTTATAAATCAGATTTGGGTAAAACGAAGGGTAGATAAAAGCTTATGACGTCTATGTGACGATTAGAATGATATGAGATTGAGTATTGATATACACTTGTAATCCCTAGCAGAGTAAGCGAGGCATAGTAAAGAGTGTCAGTGATCAGTAAATAGAACTGAAGTGTAGAAAAAGGAAAGTAAGTGATCGATGAATAGAAGCAGGGCATAAAAAAAAAAGGAAATTGATGAAAAAGTAAAAGTGTTAGATAGGTACAAGTAAAGTTGGAAATCATTGGTGATAAGGCAAGTACTTCTCAACTTTTCCTCAAGATATATTGCAAATATTTTCGAACTTTCTCATAACATGTTGCTATTATTCGAAATAACTCTTGTTTTATATTGCAAGCGCTTTAAACTATTCAACCTTGAACCCTGATTCTTATTGATCTTGAGTCATTAGCCTTATTCATCATAAACCATTGGTTGTTGAATTCTTAGATACGAGCGAGACACATACAATAAAACTCCACAAATACATATCTACCACATACTAATTTCTGATATTGAATTTCCTGACATACCAACCCATATTCGTTGTTTAACAGAAGACCAATCCCTGGAACCCTTGAACCCTTGATCTTCTACTTTCTGATTCTTGCCTTTATTGAAAGCCAATCTTTTTGAATTCCTTGTTATACCTTCATGGTATTGTGAATCACCCTATGCTTCAAGAAAAATGTTGTTTATGATTCAGCTTATTGAATTACATTGGTTATCATATCAAATTGTTTTAGAATTGGATGGTTTTATAAATATGGACAAGCTTCGTGGTCGGACCAGATTCGTGGTCATAATAGGCCAATGTGTGTCCTGGATCCAGTAGATAGAGCAAAGTTGGGAGCCTTGCTTAAGATTAGTGCGTGACTGATCAGCGGCCTAACCTTATTTTTCTTAAAATGAAAAGTGAATATCCAATTCTAATCGTTGCTTATTCAGAAACTTGATTCTTCTGAAACATTTCAATTGGTTATTGTTTAACCTCAGATATTGCTATTATGACTTGCTGAGCTAGTTAGCTCACTCTTGCAAACCTTTTTATATTTTCAATAGTTGAAAAAGGAAATTGTTGGTAGCGAGGATTCCCAGTCCAGTGTGCGAGCTAGGATTTCAGGTTAAGTTGGATCAAGCTAGCAGGAGCTTTATATTGTAGATGAGTTATGCAAGATTGTAAGAACGATATCATTAGCAATTGTAAGTTGAACTAGTTGAGATTTAATACGATGTAATAAAAGTAAAGGTTGTGTCTTATTTTCATACTTTAGCCTGTTACAATCCGTGGTTGTGTAAAAAAGGGTCAATGCATATAATATTTTATATACAGGTTTATATATATTGTGGTGTGTGTGCTCTGAGCCCCAAACTTCTGATCCGGGTTTGGAGGGCGTTACAATTGAAATAGACTTGAAATGTATGTCTGAATTGAGCTTGTTGGAATATTGAATGTTAAGAAATTTGGTACCAATGTAGCTTTATATTTTTGTTGGATGTTTTTGATTGGGATGTTGCATTATTTGGTATTTTTTTGGTTGTAAATGAAACAAGATGGCATGCAATTTACAACAAATTAACATCATAATGGTAAATGTAAATCGATGTAAAAAACGTACAAAAGACATCAGGTAAAGCAATATTAAACAAAAGAGAACTAAAAAATCAGATTTGAAATAGTCATTTGACATCAGTTCACTGGAAATTAGTGTGACAACACTAACATTAATTGTGAAAAGTAATTATTTAATAACATTAAACCTACGAAACAGTAATGAAAACATAACATGGACATGGCCTAGATTTAAGAGATGGGCTAGCATTAAATACAAACATGGGCCTAACTTTTGACTCATTAGAATTTAGGCTAATAAAATCTAACATGGTAAAAAATAAAATCAACTAAATAAATGATGAAAACGGAAGAGGAGAGGTTGACCATACAAGGAGCAAAACTATTGTATTTGATAGCACCCCGAGACTAAAATACTTGCAATCATAAAGAATAAATTGAGTCAAACAGGTAAGTTACTAACTTAGACAAGAGTAAATAAAATAAAATAAAAAAGCGGAGCATAATTCCAACATAAATTAACTTTATATCTGAGTCGCACCAATATTTGTAAGTACTTCCGGAAAACATGACTTTACCGGAAAACACAGCCAATAAATAGAAAATTTTTAACTTATCAATCGCACAAATAAAATGAAAATTTAAATGGGGCTCAAAGAAAGATACCAAAAGAAAGATTCAAGAACAATAAGCTAAATGACTCCTTTCAATCCACAAGTAATGTTCATTTTCTTGTAGTTAGTGAAAGATTTCATAGACAAAATATAAATTGGAGAACAAGATGTAAATAAAAAAAAAGTTGAAAGCTTGAATTGATATATTAAAGGGTTCTTATAAAAATTTTGAGCTACTACAAAGGAAATGAAAACTAGATCTAGAAATTGAAAAGAGAAGGTAATGCTAAATTTAGGATAAACTAAGATTAAACTAGAGTATTGAATATAGGGGGAAGGGGGTATTTATAGCTAAAAAATAAAGTTTAGAGTAGAGTTGGGTGAATCGTGGCCATCCAAGTGAGAGGTGTGATTTGATAATCTTGACCCTTGATTTCCACTAACTCTTTCTTTTTCCTTTTTTCTCCAAGTTGCTTGGTGACATTATATTTCTTCCATTTTTGCCCTTTTCTCCTATTTTCTTCATATTTCTCATTTTTCCAAATATCTACAAAATGATGAGAATGTAACAAATTAATTTATTTAAAATATGAAAGCAAACAATAAATAGGTTTAAAATTATGCAAAAATATGTGATTATCAAATGCCCCCATACATATCTTTTGCTCGTCCTCGAGTAAAATCAAATAAATGCTAACAAAGAAAAATCTTATGCTCCTTTTCGTAGGCGTGACGGGAAATTTTAGGTTTACCAACCCGTTAAACACATAGACGATCTCCATAGGAGGAGTGCTGTCTCTTAAGGGTATACAGAAGATATACCCAAAAAATCTTTGAGACAGTTTAATAAGCATCTATCTCAATTTTATTGTAATGTTCATTGGCGTTCACAAAAAGATTTTATAAATAAAATTCATGCCTTAAAGACTCTTTAAATAATAGCTAAGATGTTGGTGACTCAAATCTACCTATGGCGACTTAGAATTTTTACAAAAGATCCCAAGGTGTGTAGTGAACTTAAGGACTTTGATGGATTTAACTGTCTAAGAACATTTTCTCTTTTTCAACTAATATTGAACTGACCCATTCTCTATCAAAACAAGTATCTAGCCAAATTTCACAAAATTATTCTCATTCTTTTCTTTTTTTTTCATTTGACTTTATGATGTCTGTTTTCTTAGGCTTTCTATGTTACCCATGTAGCCAGCTTTAGCTCAGAGACTCCCAAAGCAGAGGTTTTAGGGCACTAAGTTTTGAAATTCCCCGACGAACTTAATAACTCGAGTAACAAATGCCATAAAACAAGACTAGTCAATTCTACTTGTGCCCATTATCTAAAGATTTTTATTTATAAGAACAATGGGTATTGAAGTAGTTTATTCATCAATTTTTTTAATTTTTTTTTGAATTTTTCTATTTTTTCTTTTCGCAAAAAATTGACTCGACGTTGTTTCAACATGTGAGTTCTCTCTAATGTACCGAATAACATTCCTAGATAATCTCTCCAACTAAGGTCTTGTGCCAAAAGTGCCATCTTGAAATCTAGAGTAAAAATCGTTCAACACAAGTTTCAGAATGATACCTTACTCAACTACTTTTAAATAATCAAAAAGGCACTATATGTATAAGTTTTTGTAAACATGTTAACACCAACTACTATTAAAGTTCAAGAGAGAGTAAGACAACTTAGCTAAAAATGTCTCTATTTTTTGAATTTTTTGATTTTTTCAATTTTTTTCAATTTTCTGTTTTTTAATAATTAAACTAAACCCCTCCCCTATACCTAAATCATGCATTGTCCTCAATGTATGCAAAAGAGATAAGTAAGCAAGGAGAAAGATGAGCATATACCTAATAAGGGATGAAGAGAGTTAAAACTACCTACTGAAATAGATTTACTTGATCATGGGTCAATGAGGTTGATGACCTCTTCCTCGGAATTGACTGGAAACTCAAAAAGTGGTTTGAGACGATGTCCAATGACTTTGAATATTTCACCATTTATAAGATTTTCAATAGCACAATTTAAGGTCCCTCCCATCTAGATCTCAATTTTCTGAGAAATAAATGTAGCCTAGAATTGTACAAAAGAACCTTTTGACTGTGAGAAAAGGATTTTCTCAAAATTTATTTATCATGAAAAACTTTGGTTCTTTCTTTATAAATTTTAGCATTTTCATAAGCATCATTTCTCATTTCCTCCAACTCGGATAATTGCAACTTCCTATGACTATCGACAGTGGGTAAATCAAAATTCAACTCCCTAATGGCCCACAAGGCTCGATGTTCATGTTCAACCGGCAAATGACAGGCTTCACCAAACACAAGCCGATACGGAGACATACCCAAGATAGTTTTAAACGCGATTCTATACGCCCATACAGTAACTATCAACTTAGTTGACCAATCCTTCCTATTTGAGTTGAGAGTCTTTTCTAAAATCTATTTGATTTTCCTATTTGAGACTTCAACTTGACTACTAGTTTGATGATGATAAGGGTGGCCAATTGATGAATGATCGAGTACTTTTTTAAGAGAAACTCAAATTGATGGTTTTTGAAATGTTTGCCTTGATAACTAATGATAGCTCTACCCGTACCAAATCGAGAAAATATATTCTCTTTGAAAAAATTTAGAACGACCTTGTTGTCATTAGACTTAGTTGAAATGGCCTCGACCTACGTAGACACATAATCAGCCACTAAGAAAATGTAGAGGCTGCCAAATGAGCAAGAAAACGGGCCTATAAAATCTATCCCCCAACCATCGAAAATTTTGATAATTAGAATCGGATTCATTGGCATCATATTACGTCTTGTGATCTTTTCTAATTGTTGACACCCACTACAAGTAGCACAGAACAAACTAGGCCAATAGAAACCACTTTGGTAATGAAAGCTCTACGTGTCTTTCACCATTATTCATAGTTTTAATTCTATTTAACCTCGTTGAGATTGACAATCGTTCGCCTCCTTCACTGTGATTCATTTTATTCTGCGAAGCTGTTCGCACACATAAGGTGAGGGCTTATGAGCTTTAAGGAGAAAGTTCAGTACTGGATTCGAATTCAATATCCATTGCATTTCGAGTACTCTCTTTTTTATCATTTCTTCGTTACATCTTTTTGTCACTATAACTCATATACGCACGCACTTTATATTTGATTTTTTTCACAAATCGTGTAACAATCCTATAATTATTGTGTTTCCTTGGTTGTTTGAGTGATAGGTTTATGGAGAATCAAAATGTGAACAACGCGATTAACACGACGGTTGATCCCAACGCACAAGTTGTAGTACCTGATGGGGATAAGCAGTATACGCCTAACCCTAACGCACAGAATATATTATCTGATATGGATCAGATGCATATTGTACATGTACCTTCGGGGAATGTTCTTATGGGACACACTATCGTTGAATAGTTTAGTGTGCTATTTAGACAGACAGTGACATGATTCTTTTCTCTGATAGTACATGCGATGTCTATTTTTACCACAACATATATGGCATGTTTGTAACACAAAAATAGTGTTGTTGAAGGCAAAAAAGTGTTGTTGTAATTAAAAAAATGGCTATGGTAACACTTTTTCGAAATACCAGTTCGTAAATAATGTGGGCGCTACCATAGGGGTTTATGATTATACTTTTGAGTTTTAATTTACATTAATAAAAGTATATAATCATAAAGGGTCTAATAACTACACTTTCCCATTTTTTGTAATATCAGGAATATTGTAACCATAGACCTAGGTTGTGTTCTTTTAAACTAAGAAAGAAAAGAAGATTGCTTTCTTTCTTTTCTCTCCCGAAATCCCAAAAGTAGGAATAATTTTTTGGAAACAAAAATAGAGGAAACTTATTTTTCAACCTTCAGATTTTTTTTCTTTTTTTTATGAAAAAATATTCAAGAAAAAACTGAAGAAATTATTTTTTTTCTACTTTTTTTCTTTTCTTTCCAAAAGATTTTTACGAACACAATGTTATAGTCACACCACTATAATTGTTGTTACATCGTATTTGTGTTACCAAGAGGCCTATGGTACCTCCATTTACATCTACTAAAACACCAAACAGTACACCAAAATTGCTCATGTGTTACTTTTTTTAATGTAGCAATAGGATAAAAAAGTGTTATATTAAGCTTGTTTTTGAAAAATAGAACAAAACAAAATGTTGCACATGCGGGGATTAGATTTGATCCATAGTGCATTATTTTTTTACCATCAACTACAACAGCAAATATCAATGTATTTAGGAATACTGCAACACAATAAGTCTATTATATAAAATCAAATAGTGTTGCATAAACATTAAACAAACACATCAGCCGTGAGTCTTGGAATGCCACATCATCCGTAGGTCCCACAACAAACCACGTTAGACTCGGGGTCACCCACCACCATATAGGACTTCATACGTTAGGACTTCACACGTAAGCATCTGGGTCCCATAACTGCCACGTCATTAGTATGGGCCCACATATAGGTTCCATATATATTCGGCATAATAGAATGACATGGCAGGTATGGGGCCCACGTTGTGTCATGTCATCGGCGGGTCCCACATCAGTGCCACATAAGTAATGGGCCCACAACTTCGACATTATATGTGGGACCCTGAAAACCACATCAGCAGTGACTCTCACATTGGCACCTCATCAATCACCCCATAGTCTCATGCAAACACTAAAATTCTAGTTGAGGCAACATCATATATTATGTAATACAATAATACTTTTGCAAATTCAATATTAAAAATTATAATGCAACACTTTTAATAAAAAAAATACAATAATGGAATTAACCCATGCATTTACAAAAAAAGCCTTAAGTTTGTATTAATAACTCACTTAACTTTAGATAATAGTTAACTTTTTGATCGTTAAACTCTTTAAGAAAATAGTTGCACGACACCAAAGCCGATTTGTGATTAAATGCTAGACTTTTAATATTTCGAATTCATGGTGCCACTTTTAATTCAAAATTAATTTGAAATATAAGATATCATATTTTAATTATATAATTATAAAAACAATTATTTATAACTATTTTTTTGTAATTGTTAAGATTAACTTTAAGATTTTTTTAATAAATATGGGTTGCATAGGAATATTTGTGATGGATGTATTATATAGATTTTGCTAGTACCCGTCAAATATAACTTATCTTTTTAATAAAGTTAAATATCCTCTTTAACTATCACGTAATTTTAGAAAATTATTTAAAATTCTTACTGAATAATCAGTTACCAGAATAATCTTGTTTGAAATTGTTATTGAATATTGAGTTACAAGAATAATCTATAAAATCTTATTAAATCTGCCATGTGTATGGATGTTTGCAAATGAAACTGCCCCCTTAGGTTTCCCATATTTTATATTTCCTACCCTTGGTTAGCCTACAACATTAATACATATTTGATTAATTAGGTGCACTGAAAATTATATTAAACATGACATCAGTACTTTCTAGAACCTTCATAAAGGATTTTTACTTATTGGGATTTTGACTCGTTTAAGATATCGTCTTTAATTATCACATAAATTTATATAATTGTTAAATTTGAATCAAATATTCATTTAATATAATAATGTTAAAAATCTTAGGAAATCGAAAATAAATATATAAATTTGCAAGTGAAACATATCTGGTCAATCTATAAATTATTTACAACATATCCTCAATTTTCATCCACTACAAAACTCAAAACCACCCGGTATTTCTTGTCATCAAATTATAAAGAGATAGAACTTTATATAAACAAAGATGTATATATCTTTGCTCAGATGAAAACAAAATGGCTTTTTATAAATTATGTATAGTGTTTATAAATAAGGAAAAAAACACTTTTTATGTTTGTCTCCATTTGATCAAAATATTTTTACTTGATCACAAGGATTTCTAAAATCTTAATGGCATTTTCTTTTTCTTTTTTATAGGAACTCTTCATTTACTCGAAGTTTTCTAAACAATGAAGAAAATGGTCCAATACTCTCTTAACCTTGCTTATATTAAAGAGTAATTACTTCTCAATTTTTTTAATGTTGAGTATATACATATAGAATGACTTAATATACATTTATTACTATTACATAAGTTTCTTCTTTGTGGTTTTCTAGTCTTACTACACATCTATATTGTGACTTTATTGGCATATAATACTATTTTTTTTATCAAAATGTATATGGACAGATTTTCAAAATTCTTAGTATATGTATATAAATACATATCAACTTTAGCGGTGATCATATTTTTTAATTATTTATATGTGTTTGTTTAATGTTTAACAATATAGGTCCCATTATCGAGGTTACAACAATATCAGATGAAATTTTAATTTCTACAACAAGGAAGGAGAGAGGTATATAATATGCCCTCAAGGCTCTTGGAGATCATGATGAACAAGCATTAATCTAGAAAACATGGTGAAAAGAAAAAGAAATTAAGCTATACTAGGTATTATGTGAAGTATGTTGTTAGAGCATTTGTTTTTATATGTTTATAGGATTTTATTCTCATGTTTATAGTAATTTATAAATAATTAAATATTACTAACTAGAGTTTAATACTTTATGACAGGAAATAAAGATTTTCTAAAGTGAGAAGGAATGAGAAAATTCGGATTTATTGCGGTACATGCAAATACAACAATGCGTCACCCATAACTCAAGTTCTAAAATATTACTTCCATTTTCTTGAAAATCATTAAAACTCTTTATTTTATTAGGTTTTAGAGATATTTTAGAGAAGAATCGTAATATATTATATTATAGAATAGAATATAATTAGATAGTCGTACTCTTGAGGGGCACTTGGAGAATATAAAAAGTAGGGAAGAGATTCGTCCGGATTTCGAAGTAAATTATAAAGTTGTATTTTTTATGCTTGAACTCCTATGCTCATTGTTTACAATGTTAATGTATGTTTGTTTTATCATCTCATGACTAGTTAACCGTTTATCCAAGGGTAATGTAATTTTTAGGCTTGTTGTGTTTGTTTAGTTGTAATATGTTTTTATTATGATGGCCGATGTGTCATTGAGAGCTTAACCCAATCAAGGGAATCACAAATATTTTGATTGTACTTGTAAAATAATGAATCATGAGTCGTGAACCTTTAGTTGTGTGCATAGGAATTATAACGGTAACATCCCACATTGGTAGATATAAAAGCACTAGGTTATGTCTGGTATATATTCGACCCCGACTTTGATGTTAAAAATGGTATTAGAGCTCTACCATCCGCAATTGCAGAGGCATTGCCCACGTTCCGTATGTGTATGCGCGTAAAAAGAAGAATTTAGCCTGATCTAAAAAAAGGTGGTATTTGTAACATCCTTTATAGATTCAAGTAAAAAAACTAATGTGTACCAAATTGATAACTTTTTCGGACTAGCCTAGGTGGAGTGTCGAGTGTGGTATGCATTGAGTTGTCGATTTGGATGTTAGAAAAGGAGAAGAATTGTAATTTTTATAAATGATTTGAAGTTATGAAGTTTTCTTTTTATTTAAAATTAAATCTAATGCAAGTGATTGAATGTGAGTATCAATATACGGTTGAATAAATATGTGTATCTTTTAATTTTAATGCACTTAATTAGTGTTAGGTCAAATATTTATTTATATTGTGAGTAAATTTGGCTTTAATTTTTCAGCGTAAATTAATACTTTATTACCTATTTTTCTTGAACTCTTTACTTTACTTTACATGTATATGCTAGTTTGCTCCCTTATCTTTATATAGGATTGACAAAAAAAATTTACACTAGCCTCACTAGGTTTAGAATATCCTGGGTCCCGGTTCAATCATAGTCTATAGCCTATTACCTTAAGTAGCATATAACATATGTGATGTATGGTTGAATTTTACTACTTATTATCATATTATTATTATTATTATTATTATTATTATATTATTATTATTATATTTAGTTTTTATTATAAAAGGTAATTATGAAACAAAATAAATAAGTTTTTGAAATTATGATATTATTTTTAATATAAATTATTTTATATTATTTTATTCAAATTTATTTCATAATTTATCCAAATATGTTTTTGATATAACTAAATGGCGAATAAAGTAGATTTTCAATAGCTAGTGATGTGACAACTAGGTGCAAGTATGCTGAGTGTGGGAACTTTGGGTGGACTAATGGATGTATAGTTGTCTATATAACATTTTTTAAATTAATTATATATATTTTTAGTCTGCACCATGAACTAAAAATGATTTTTGCTGAAAAGGAGGGACATACATTGAGTCATCGTACTTTGTAGCCTAGAATTTTATTTTTATTTTTTAATGTAAAGGTAGTTTTTTTTTGAAAATGTTAACCAATCAACCAAATAGAACTATATTTTGCTTATAATAGTATAGTATAATATATATAGATTGATATTAGTTTTTTAAATATATTTTTAATTTTTTTGATTGATTAATTATATTTTTATATTATAATTTGAATTACTAAAATTAATTTTGAACGTGTTTAGTTTCCAACAAAAAAGATAAGAAAGAGTACGAGTGCAATTAGATATTAAGTTGGATAACAATTCATACAATTTGTAGTTATATTAGATACTTGATTTTTTTTAAACTTTATTTTGGAAGGTGTTAGTGTACTTTTTACGAAGGTGTTAACCAATCGATCAAACGAAATCATGTTTCGCTTATAATGGTATATTATGAATTTGGGAGACGAATTAGTAGAATTTTTTTTAACACAGAAAAACATAAATTAGACATTCATCTGATTGAAAACTCTAATTTTTAATTTTTTTATCTCATATTTATTGTTCAATTTTTATTTGTTTAATAGATTAAGAAGTTTATAATCACACAAAACACAAAACTATTTCTCCACACACTTCTGTTACATGTAAAAAATTGAAATTGGTGTTGATGTACTCTAAAGCATATATCTAATATATGCATGAACTTGGTTGTGTCCATAGTTGGTTATATTTTAAATAAAAAAAAATCTGCCATAGGTATTCTTTAATCGTTAAATATAAGGTGTCATCATCACAGGTGTTAGTACACATATTATGACAAACGTGGTCAAATTCTCAATCTTTTTCGAAAATCATGTCGAATAAGCTCAAGCCTACCATTCCAAATGTAACCAATTTGTGCAACGACTAGCCGCCACAAGTTCCCAAAATATCATGATTTGCTGGTGCCTGGTGCACATAATAGTAGTACTTTTCCTTCTAAACTCAACCGAAGTTCCAATTCTTATCGATGTTGGACCGGGGTATTACAAACTCCCCCTCTTAAACACTTGACGTTCCCATCAGGCCAAACAAACAGGCCCATAGGTCCATAAATAGCCCATAGGTCCAAGTCGTACCTCTCTAGCCATTGTGGCCACCTTCGTATCTCTATCCATTGTAGGATAATACAACCAGCCTCCTACAACTTTATGCATCAAAATTTCGAGAGCGTATGTGAAAACCCAAATTTCGAGTCTTTTTCAAGTACCATGTCAAGTTATGATTCCGAGTTCAAAATTAGTCCAAGCCTAGTGTACCAAATGCATACAACTTGAGTAACGACTAGTCCACCACATGCCCCAACACATCATAATTTGTTGGTACATATGATAGTAGTATTTTTCCTTATAAACTGAACATAAGTTTCAATTCTTATCCAGGTTGACTAGGGCGTTACACATATATATTAAAGTGTGAAGAAATTAGATTAGACATCATTTGTATATGAAAAAAGTTTGAACATTCCTCTTCTTATATACTCCATTTCTATTTCTATACATACACGATTAATAAAATAGTTTTATGCTAGCTAGTTAAGTCTAAACTTGAAAAAGAAGAGGATGCTTGTGTTTTTGTATATAATAAATGTTAATATATATACATGTCTATGTGTTTATTTTGGTTCTAAATTACATAATTCTAAGTCTATTGGTGATAAATTTAGTGATTCTAGCTCTGCTATTTATAGAGGAGCATTAATTCAAAGCAATGATTGAGAAACTAGTGAACCACACATTAAGGTTTTGGAATATGGAATTGTGTAGCTACAAAGAGCAGACTACCTTTTTGTCAACAATTTCTAATATATATCTCAACATAAAAAATCTTTCTGCCAATTTCCCATGTTTTTTATGTATGGAAAACATGTATAGGATTCAGGTTTATACTAGAAAATGATTATTTAAATCATGTCACACATCATTGCAGAAAATAAAAATTAGGCTCTTGAAAATTTTCTTTGGTGATAATCTAAATTAATGAATTTGGGTCTTTTACCTATTTATAATTACCAAAAATGGTAGAAAACATAGTTTCATTTGGAACAATAATTAATGCATAGTAAATACTTAGAGTTCAAATTTTTATATTACTTCGCAAAATTGTAAAGATGTAATTAAAATTAATTTTACGGAATATGTCAAAAATAGTCATGTTTTTAACTTATTTATCAAAATACTATTAATGTTGTATACGTGGGTGTAGAGAAAGTTTTTTCAAATTGCATACACGTTGCAAAAATTGCAGAGGAGGTTACTTGAAGTTGCATATCACGGTGCAAATGTTTATTTTCTCCAATACGCGTATTTTTCAAAAACCGTGTTAATTTAATAGTTATATATAAATACATATATTTATGTACATATTGAAAAATAAATTAATCTATTTTAACTATATTTACGATGTACATTAAAATGTGTATACAAGTTGAACAACTAATAGTAACATGTTGTGTATATATTCTTTCTTAATATTGATTTGTTTTTAAATAAAATTAGAGTGCAATCTAATTCCAAAAAGAAAATAACATTATTCATGATAGATTAAAAGGATGAGTGTTGTTACCATATTTCTTACTTTTATTTCTAAATACATTTATAGATGCCTTTCAGTTTTTCTTTGTCTTGGAAATTTTATCATCTAAGTAAGTACATTTAGTTCAGAGAGGTTTTGAACAAAGATAATATCAAAATAATTATGTGGGTTTTTTATGGTTTTGAAATAATAATCCTTTAACAACTTAAAAATGAGTATGTGTGTTTTCATAGTTTTATATCAAAATCTTATCCTCACTTGTCATAACTTCAGAAACAAACATACACCTGGTGTTTAACATTTCAGATGTAAAAATTTAGGTGATGGTTTGATGGTCCAAGTAGATACTGTAATTTGAGTGTTATTATAGTAGACACTTTAATTTGAGTGTTATTATAGTCTATACATGTTAATGATTTTGATATATTTTCAACTATCATGCATAAAATCATGTGTTATAGAATTTGGTGTAACATATCACAACCTAATAAATCACTATGCATATATATATGAGCTTTTATACAATATTTAAGAATATGTTTAACTCATATAACTATAGTATCCATATCAATTAGGGTGTTAAGTGATCATTTACAATCAACGGCCACTTTGTTGTTTCTAACATATTTATTCCCCTCCATTTAGTTCGCTATTGCACCCATTATACATCTATCAAATAATTATGGAGGGAAGATGCATTGGGTTTGTAATGTACAAAGATATGCAACACCTAAAAAGTTCACTACTAATACAAATGGCTAACAAATTAAATTGAAAATGCTAACGGATTAAGTGAAAGTGTTATAATGATAATGATTGATTTGAAAATTATTTTGAAGAGATATCCTACTCAAACTAGTGTTGCTAGCAATCAATGCCTCTTCAACATGGATATTGATGGTCTCGGTAAAAATTCATTTGGCATATCTTCGTATGACTAGGAGAGCATGGTATTAAGTAGATGGATTATTTTTTATTCGTGTGTTAATCAAGCTTAGTTGTATGATTTTTGAAGTAACCAATCTCGGAGACTTGATACAATTTATCATTAAAACCAAGTTTTTAATCAAAACTTAGTGGTGTAATGAATTAAGTCGTATCAAACCCATTTTTCTTGACCTTATTAATTTAATTTAGAGATTATATGACAAACATTCTTCATGCAATACTTGATCTTAGTCATGCGTAACTCTTATACTTAAAATTCAATAAAGTGGATCAGTTTTGGTTTACAAAAGTACATATATAACATTAATTTCATCTATTATATTCTAATTTCACCAACTCTTTTTACGTATACATTTTACAATATCTTAATACAAGTTCACCATAATTAGTTCATGTTACAAAGATTTGTTCCAGCATAATTTTACATACACGTATTATAAATTCTAAGTTGATTGTAATAAAGTTTTACGTTCGTATTATATCTCTAAAGCTATTATGGTTTTAGAGCTCGGTTTAGGGAAGGACTCAATTTCGAGTCCTCCCACCCCTCGGTTTAGGGAGGGACTTTATTTAGATTCCTCCCACCCCCATTTTTTTAATTTAAATATTTGTTGTGGTTTTGATATTGGTATTGGTTGTGTTTGTCATTGTCAATCATAGGGAAAAGTATCGTTACGATTGAGGAGAGTGTTAAGAGTATAATATCATGTTCGGGCCTTCCTCTAACGCCTTAAGGTTTCAGATAGACCGGATACTTAATATGATATCAAAAAGTAGGTTTGGAGTGATTTGAGTATCAAATTTAGGGATGATCGTGGAAGTTTAGTTGAATCATTAAACATATAGAGTTACGTTACAACAACAAAAGTTTCTTGAAAATTCCCATGAAATATTCTGCTCAGACCAGCCAACTTGTTTTTACAATTGTCGGAGTTTCAACCGTTGGATTATCTTGAAATTGTAACCACGCCTTCTTTGCATCTGTATCTAAATTTGAATAGTAAAGATCGTATTTGGAGCTCCAGAAATCGATTTTTTGATGGTTCAACAGGTTACTGTTTATTTAAGTTCATTCTTTTGATCGTTGTTGATCTTGTAATTTATTATTTGATTGATTTTATTTTGTAGTACTCGATTATTGTGATATACAATTGTATTAATTGGTTTATAAGCTTGAGGTTTGATATTAGTTTTGGATTTGCTATCGGAATTAAAATTGGTTTTTGATCTACCTTCAGATTTGATTTTGTATTGAAATTGGTTACTTTGAGTTTGGATTTGGTTTTCGAATTTGGTTTCTTGATTGAATTTGGATATAGTTTAAATTTGGTGTTGAATTTGGATTCAGTATTTTTTTTGATTTGGTTTGAGTGTTGAATGAGGAGCAATATCGTCACATGTATATCTGATCATCAACAGGTCTTTTGTCAACTGGTACATTAAGCTTACTTTCTTCTCTATAGATTCTGTATTCAGGTACATCTCATCACATTTCTCCTCATTGGTCGTCTTTCGTTTCTTTTTCTAATGATTCATCTTTATCCATCATGACTACTGATTGTACTCCTATGCCGTTACGAGGTGTTGGTTCTGCAGTTACCCCAACGGTGTCTCTCTTTGATGTTTATTATATTCTGGATCTCAAGTTAAATCTTGTTTTGGTTAGTCAGTTATGTGAATCTTGTTACCTGATTTCTTTTTCTTCTACTACTTGTTGTGTTATGGATCCGAGATCTCAAAAAGTAATTGGGAAAGGTCGTAAGCAGGGAGGACTTTAGGTTTTGCATGAACTCGATTTATTTTTTGTGGGAACTTTTAGTGTTGATTTATCATCCTTTCGTTTGAGTGATTTTTCATCTGAAATCTATATATGGCATGCTCGTTTAGGTCATGTTTCTCAATCTCCTTTATAATTAAATTTCAACTGGAGCTTTGGGACAAATAAAAGGTCATGATATTTCTGACTGTAGCAGTTGTAAATTGGCAATATTTGTTGCTTTACCTTTTCATAAGAGTGTTACGTATTCTCTTGCTCCGTTTGAAATTGTGTATTTTTTTATGTGTAGGGACCTGCTCCTATGCCCACAAAAGGAAGATCTAGATATTATGTCTCATCCAACTGCCTGATTTTGCTTATTTATCTTATGAAAACTTCTTTTTCTTTATTCGTTACTTCTGTTTACCATTTGTTTGAGCATGCATCATATAGAGAGGCTATTCATGATCATCTATGGAAGAATGCTATGGTCGGGGAGCTTACTGCTTACATCAAACTCATGCATGGGATTTAGTCCTATTGCCTCTTGGAAAACATGCAATTGGTTGTCGTTGAGTCTATAAAATTAAGACAAAAGATGATGGATCCGTTGAGCGTTATAAGGCTCGACTTGTTGCTAAAGGTTACTATCGAAAGTATGGCTTGGACTATGAAGAGACTTTTACGCCTGTTGCAAAAATGATGATTGTTCGTACTTTGATAGCAGTGGCTTATGTTCATAAGTGGAAAATATTTCAGATGGATGTTAAGAATGCGTTCTTGTATGGTGATCTTCACGTGGAAGTTTACATGACACCTCCTCCCGGTCTTCCGCATCAACCTGGTTATGTCTGCAAACTTCGTAAATCTATTTATGGTCTTTATCAATCATCTCATTGTTGGTTTAAGAAATTTTCTATTGTACTTCATTCACTTGGTTTTCTTCCTAATAATTATTATTTTGCTCTTTTTGTATGTTGTACGAGTGCTGGTCATATCTTATTGTCTTTATATGTTGATGATATGATTATTACTTGTGATGATTGTGATGGTATTGAGTCATTGAAACGTGAGTTGACTCGTTGTTTTATTTTGAAAGATTTGGGTTTGCTCCGTTACTTCTTGGGAAATGAAGTTGCTAGCTGACCAAAGGGGTATTTTTTATGTCAATCTAAGTATATTGCTGATTTGCATGACGGAGCACGTCTTATAAAGAACAAGAATGTAAAAACTCCTATAGAGATAAATGCTAGATATTCTCCTTCTCATGGACTTCCCTTAGCAAATCCGACTTTATATCGCACGATTGTTGGTAGAATTTTTTATCTCACTGTTACTCGTCCGGATATGGACATGTTCATATAGTTAGTCAATTTGTCACTTTTCCTACTACCTACATAGGGTTATAGTTCTTCGTATTCCTAGGTATCTTCGTGGGACTCATTTTTAGAGTCTTTTTTTCTTCTAAATCATCTTTAGAGTTACGTGCTTATAGTGATGCTGATTGGGCTAGTAATCCCGAGGATCGTAAATCTATAACTGGTTTTTGTATTTTTCTTGGTGATTCTATTATTTTATGGAAGAGTAAAAAATAAGATGTTTTTTTCGAGATCGTCTTCAAAAGTTGAGTATCGTGCCATGGGTTCCACTACCTGTGAGATTCTTTGGTTATATTATTTACTTACAGATTTGGGTGTTAGTCTTCCTAGTTCCACCTCATTATATTGTGATAATTAGAGTGCAATTCATCTAACACGTAATTCGGTATTTTATGAGCGCACTAAACATATTGAGATTGATTGTCATTGATGTGCTAGAAATAAACATTTTAATTGCCAACGCATAATTTATCATTTTAAAATTTTATGTTCGTTCGGCAAAGACTGTATTTTTTTCGCAAATCTTATTTATAATTTAGGAGAATGAGAACAATTAATTTTGAGAGGAGAGTTTTGAATTACAATTAATCAACAAATAAGAAAATTTAAAGCATTATTTAACTAAGAAATATATACACTGACGAAATCACAATCATGCGAGTACGATCTATTTACCTAAATTGATGTGATATCATTGGGCTAGAAAATTAAGCATGTGAAATATAAAATGGACTAAAGAAATGGGCTAAGATTGTCGACATGGGCCTGCACTACTAGAATAGTAGATACGACATCGGTGCTTAGACATCGACATGTAATGAAACCGATGTTAAAATCTTATTTAATATCGGTTTAGAAAAAAAGATGTTGAATACAAATACTAATGTCGGTTACACATAGTAGGTGTTGTCTATGTTCAAAAAATAAAAGGCCATATATATGCTTTTAACTTTGACATCGGCTGATTTTGTTAACCGTTGTCTATGGCCATTTTTACAAAAATAAAAATTTACTTGTCTTTTCCCCCGGTATCAGTACACTTTCCCCCTTTGATTTTAACAAATTATTCACTTTATCCTTATTTCCCCCTTTTCCAAAATAACTCTCCCGCGACCCTCTTCTCTCCTACGACCCTCATCTCTCTCGTTTCTCTCGTCTCTCTCACCTCTCATATCTCTTGCATCTCTCCCCTCTTTCTCTCTTACCGTCTTCTCGCCTCTCATCTCATCTCTCATCTTCTCGCCGTCTCTTTCTCTCTTTTCGCCTAAACCCTAATTTCATCCCCAATTCAAATTCAAGCTTTGAAGCTTCAAATTGAGCTTCAAACCACTAAGATTATAAATTAGTAGAAGCTTTGGAGCATCCGGCGGTTCACAAATTTTAGGCTTTGGAACTTTGAGGTTTTGGAGCATCTGGAGGTTCACATTTTGGAGGTTTGGAACTTTGAGGTATATTCTTCTATCTTCCTCTTTTGTGCGTGTATATAAGAAATATTTTTTGGGGGTTTTATGTTCGGTTTTTTGTGGGGTTTTTTAGAGTTTTCGGTCGGATTATATACTTGGACAAGACGGTTTTGGAACTGTTTATAAGGGAAATATTGATGAGAATCTTAGAGTTGGTTTGAAATATCTTCTGGTTGCGGTTAAGTTCTTAATAAGGAAGGGCTCCAGGTTCATCTTGAGTGGCTTATGAGTCTTCAAATTCATATTACTTGTGGTAAGTCTGACTATTATGTATTGTAATGTAATTGACTTTTTGTTGTTTTATATACTGTGAATTTTCTAGGTTAGCTAAAGAATCCGAATCTTGTCATGTTGTTTGGTTATTGCTGCGAGGATGATCATAGGTTACCAGTTGTTTACTGGTGTTGTTCATCTGTGTATGATATTGTATATTGGAGCTTAATTAGTAAATGTGGAGTCCACTTATCAATATTGTGAAATCCAATTACTTGACTTTTGGTCCCTGGCACGTTATCAGGTTAAGGTGAATTTGTTGGCCGTATGCTTGTTGGAATATATAGGAGCTTCTATGCAATTCATTTTGTTTCTTGTAGTACATAATTCAAGAACATATCCTAAACTTATATTTATTAAAACAAGTGAACATCAATCGAAATGGAAGAGACGGTAAGCTGATTTAGTTTATTTCTATTATTTTGGATATGAATATAAGAAATTTATATGTGCTATATTTTCTATTTAAATACCAGGCACAAAGCTTCCACTGCAGCTGGGAACCATGGGATACCTGTTGTAGTTGATGGACACCACTTTGGCAATGCCAGTGGGATGGCTCCTCGCTCACAGTAAGCTATCTATACTCGTTTTGTTTTCTTTTTTCTGTCTCTTCCTATAATATGTCAGAGTTTAGGCATTCCTTCCCTGTATTTTGTGCTACTCAAGTCATCATACTTGTCATAATTACTCTAACTATTTTTTCCCATCTGCTAGTTTAATGTTTATATATTCTTTATTTTCTGTTTAGCTGGTAAATCCTTTGATGTTACTTGTACTCTAGATTTCATAATTCATAACCAATTTCGTATAGTGTTTAAATAAATAATAGCAAAAGATAGTTGAACCTGCAATTGTTTCGTAATTTGAAGTACAAGTGCAAAGCTTAGAGCTTCTACTCTTTTGTTTGTAAAGTTTAATATTTTGGGGGTGTGTAGGTGAGCTAAAAATTGGATCGTTTGAACTTCTCGTTTTGCATTATTTTGTAACTTATTTATGAGTCTGTAGATGTACGGAAAAAACATATGATAGACGCTTATACTAATGTTTGGTTTTGTAGAATATGCATCAAAGATATCCAGCTAAAAATCTTTGTCGGTTTCTCAAAGCAAGGAATGGGAATATCTCAAAAGCCCATAAAATGGTCAGCCGCAATTTATTAGTTGAAAACAATATACCCTACTTATTAAATTTGTCATTTTTCTTTAGTATATTGCTTTTTGCTAACTTTTGAACTTTTCAGATTTTCGACTGTTTAGAATGGAGGATACAAAATGAGATCGACGATATATTGGCGATACGTTTATATTGTAAAAGTGAATATTTTGATCATTGCTGGTACTTGCACCTAGTAATTGGCATATAGGAACATGGACACAACTTCAATTAAATCATATACTGGACTTTTTACTGGGGTTGGTATCTTTGTCATGGATATGCTTCACTACCGGAAGCAAACAATTTATATTCGAAGCTAACCAATTTTTTTCTGGATTGATTTGTATATACTCTAGATGTTAATTGCCCTATGCAAATTTAGTCTCTTACTTCTGTAAAGTTTCTAGGAAAATTCCCAAAATGTAACTATTTGTAACAAAATTTATAAGATAAGTTTGTTAGAATAGCTGATATTGGATAACCTGCTTGCTAACTTACACTGTTATTTTCATGCAGGATAGTGTATCATTCTATTGAGAATTCTATTTAGCAAGGCAGCTTCCCAGATGAGTAAAGAATTAGTTTGCGAGGCTATTATATTTCTAGTCCTTAAATATGGCTTATAAGGTCCAAACCTCTTATTAAATATTTATCAAATAGACAAGTATCAAGAAGAGGGTTGGAATATTGATGTAATATCCGGGACATAGCGTGTAATTATTTTTATCAATAAATGAATATTATGTGATTATTATGTTAATTTTGGTGAATTATCTGAAGGTTGATAATAATGTTTGGATGTGTATGTATGAAAAGATAAGGGTATGTTAATTTATTTATGTCCATAATAAAATATAGAGAATTGTGATATTTTTCTGATAATTTTTGGAGTGTTATATGATTTTATATTAATTTATGAATTTATTAATTATTTTCTAAATAATTACAAAACTATATTATAAAGCCGGGAATCGTCCAACTTCAATCGTCTTAATGTTTTTACAACCCGAAACTCTTCCAAAAACTCCTTCCTAACTTAATCTGGTAATTCCGGACATTTTCCGTATTTTGACTTTTTCGATCCGGATTACAGTTTGATCCGTGCGCGTCCCGTCACAAGATTTTCGATACTATAATCATTTCGGTGAATCAACTAAACCCGTATTCTCTCGAAAGACGAGATATTATTACATTATTTTCGTATAGAGTGTTTTTATAAAAAGCCTGGTTTGAATAATTATCCCATACGGGTATCAAATCAGATCGTTTTTGGAGTTACATAGCGGCTAAGTAACTAATTTATCGATCCAAGACGAACTAATATTCCATAAATATATATAGCTCTTTTATTATTTTATTTTATTCGTGTAATCATAATCGATCAGTAAAATATAGTAAATCCAGAGAAAAATCCTAAAAACCTTGTGTTCGTCACAATCAAACCCATAAATGAAGGCGTTATCAAACATGCTTGCTTGAAAAAAACTCTTTCGGAATCCACCATCTATTCAAGTGCAGAAATCAAGGTAATTTTCTCACTTTATTATTTTAATTCGAATTATATATGGATTAAATTAGGAATTTTTGTTCTTGATGTTTCTGATATGATTTGATGGCATAATTATGTAGATCTTTTCTTCCTGGTTATTTTGGTATATTATATGTCAAAAATAGAGTTTTATAATATATAGAAATTGATGTTTGATTCCCGGATTTTAAAATTAGGATTTTAAAGTTTGAATGTTCTAAATCAAATTTGGGGTTTTATTATTTGTTGATTCTGGACAAATTTGGAGAGTACCAATATACAGATCGTGTCAAGACGAAACAATTCATGTACTTAGTTTTATTTTGGAATTACGGAATCGACTTCGCCGGATAGTCGAAGTTCTCCGGAACCATAAATTTTCGGTCGAAAATTCGGCCAACTGAAGTGTTAATCGAAGGATATAAAACGACGACGAGGTTCCTGGTACCTAGAGCTTCTAATATGCACCTTTTGAATGAATTCTGGATGGGAAATGAAGCTTGGGGTCGGCCGACAATGGTTGCCGCCGGCGACCGAGGAAGAAGGTGGCAAAATTTCAATTTTGCCACGGAACTTTCTCCCTTTTTACAAAAATAGAACCATGTTTTAAAAATTTATAAAAATGGAATTCTGTTTTAAATTATTTTAAAAATGATATTTTTATTATTTTAAAAATCATAAAAATGGTTATTTAATTATTTTAAATCCAGAAAATTGTTTTAATTATTTATTATTTAAAAATAAATCTGAATTATTTTATTAAATAATTTTAATTAGTTTTTAATTATTTTAATTAATCTATTAATCTAATATTAATTGATTAATTAATTTAATTAATTAATAATTAATTTTAATTGATTTGATAATTAGATTTAATTATTTATTTTGATTTAAAAAATTCTGAAAATTAATTTCGAGCTTTAAAATATTATCTTAAATTATTTTCAAGGATCAATAATTATTATAAAATTATTTTAAAGCCAGATTCGAGTATTTGAACCCTGTTATTTAATTATGAATTGATTCAGAGACCCATTTTAATTTCGAAAAATGTTCAAAAATTCATTATAAATACCTGGAAAATCATTTTGACCCCGAATCTTTCTTGAAAAATTATTTTGATCGAATATCTTGCATGCTATGTGCTACGTGCTATCTGATTGATGTGTTATATGCCTATGTGGTTATTGTTTGACAGTTTTACTATAACTTTCAATTTATAAATCAGATTTGGGTAAAACGAAGGGTAGATAAAAGCTTATGACGTCTATGTGACGATTAGAATGATATGAGATTGAGTATTGATATACACTTGTAATCCCTAGCAGAGTAAGCGAGGCATAGTAAAGAGTGTCAGTGATCAGTAAATAGAACTGAAGTGTAGAAAAAGGAAAGTAAGTGATCGATGAATAGAAGCAGGGCATAAAAAAAAAGGAAATTGATGAAAAAGTAAAAGTGTTAGATAGGTACAAGTAAAGTTGGAAATCATTGGTGATAAGGCAAGTACTTCTCAACTTTTCCTCAAGATATATTGCAAATATTTCGAACTTTCTCATAACATGTTGCTATTATTCGAAATAACTCTTGTTTTATATTGCAAGCGCTTTAAACTATTCAACCTTGAACCCTGATTCTTATTGATCTTGAGTCATTAGCCTTATTCATCATAAACCATTGGTTTGTTGAATTCTTAGATACGAGCGAGACACATACAATAAACTCCACAAATACATATCTACCACATACTAATTTCTGATATTGAATTTCCTGACATACCAACCCATATTCGTTGTTTAACAGAAGACCAATCCCTGGAACCCTTGAACCCTTGATCTTCTACTTTCTGATTCTTGCCTTTATTGAAAGCCAATCTTTTTGAATTCCTTGTTATACCTTCATGGTATTGTGAATCACCCTATGCTTCAAGAAAAATGTTGTTTATGATTCAGCTTATTGAATTACATTGGTTATCATATCAAATTGTTTTAGAATTGGATGGTTTTATAAATATGGACAAGCTTCGTGGTCGGACCAGATTCGTGGTCATAATAGGCCAATGTGTGTCCTGGATCCAGTAGATAGAGCAAAGTTGGGAGCCTTGCTTAAGATTAGTGCGTGACTGATCAGCGGCCTAACCTTATTTTCTTAAAATGAAAAGTGAATATCCAATTCTAATCGTTGCTTATTCAGAAACTTGATTCTTCTGAAACATTTCAATTGGTTATTGTTTAACCTCAGATATTGCTATTATGACTTGCTGAGCTAGTTAGCTCACTCTTGCAAACCTTTTTATATTTTCAATAGTTGAAAAAGGAAATTGTTGGTAGCGAGGATTCCCAGTCCAGTGTGCGAGCTAGGATTTCAGGTTAAGTTGGATCAAGCTAGCAGGAGCTTTATATTGTAGATGAGTTATGCAAGATTGTAAGAACGATATCATTAGCAATTGTAAGTTGAACTAGTTGAGATTTAATACGATGTAATAAAGTAAAGGTTGTGTCTTATTTTCATACTTTAGCCTGTTACAATCCGTGGTTGTGTAAAAAAGGGTCAATGCATATAATATTTTATATACAGGTTTATATATATTGTGGTGTGTGTGCTCTGAGCCCCAAACTTCTGATCCGGGTTTGGAGGGCGTTACAATTGAAATAGACTTGAAATGTATGTCTGAATTGAGCTTGTTGGAATATTGAATGTTAAGAAATTTGGTACCAATGTAGCTTTATATTTTTGTTGGATGTTTTTGATTGGGATGTTGCATTATTTGGTATTTTTTTGGTTGTAAATGAAACAAGATGGCATGCAATTTACAACAAATTAACATCATAATGGTAAATGTAAATCGATGTAAAAAACGTACAAAGACATCAGGTAAAGCAATATTAAACAAAAGAGAACTAAAAAAATCAGATTTGAAATAGTCATTTGACATCAGTTCACTGGAAATTAGTGTGACAACACTAACATTAATTGTGAAAAGTAATTATTTAATAACATTAAACCTACGAAACAGTAATGAAAACATAACATGGACATGGCCTAGATTTAAGAGATGGGCTAGCATTAAATACAAACATGGGCCTAACTTTTGACTCATTAGAATTTAGGCTAATAAAATCTAACATGGTAAAAAATAAAATCAACTAAATAAATGATGAAAACGGAAGAGGAGAGGTTGACCATACAAGGAGCAAAACTATTGTATTTGATAGCACCCCGAGACTAAAATACTTGCAATCATAAAGAATAAATTGAGTCAAACAGGTAAGTTACTAACTTAGACAAGAGTAAATAAAATAAAATAAAAAAGCGGAGCATAATTCCAACATAAATTAACTTATATCTGAGTCGCACCAATATTTGTAAGTACTTCCGGAAAACATGACTTTACCGGAAAACACAGCCAATAAATAGAAAATTTTTAACTTATCAATCGCACAAATAAATGAAAATTTAAATGGGGCTCAAAGAAAGATACCAAAAGAAAGATTCAGAACAATAAGCTAAATGACTCCTTTCAATCCACAAGTAATGTTCATTTTCTTGTAGTTAGTGAAAGATTTCATAGACAAAATATAAATTGGAGAACAAGATGTAAATAAAAAAAAAGTTGAAAGCTTGAATTGATATATTAAAGGGTTCTTATAAAAATTTTGAGCTACTACAAAGGAAATGAAAACTAGATCTAGAAATTGAAAAGAGAAGGTAATGCTAAATTTAGGATAAACTAAGATTAAACTAGAGTATTGAATATAGGGGGAAGGGGGTATTTATAGCTAAAAAATAAAGTTTAGAGTAGAGTTGGGTGAATCGTGGCCATCCAAGTGAGAGGTGTGATTTGATAATCTTGACCCTTGATTTCCACTAACTCTTTCTTTTTCCTTTTTTCTCCAAGTTGCTTGGTGACATTATATTTCTTCCATTTTTGCCCTTTTCTCCTATTTTCTTCATATTCTCATTTTTCCAAATATCTACAAAATGATGAGAATGTAACAAATTAATTTATTTAAAATATGAAAGCAAACAATAAATAGGTTTAAAATTATGCAAAAATATGTGATTATCAAATGCCCCCATACATATCTTTTGCTCGTCCTCGAGTAAAATCAAATAAATGCTAACAAAGAAAAATCTTATGCTCCTTTTTCGTAGGCGTGACGGGAAATTTTAGGTTTACCAACCCGTTAAACACATAGACGATCTCCATAGGAGGAGTGCTGTCTCTTAAGGGTATACAGAAGATATACCCAAAAAATCTTTGAGACAGTTTAATAAGCATCTATCTCAATTTTATTGTAATGTTCATTGGCGTTCACAAAAGATTTTATAAATAAAATTCATGCCTAAAGACTCTTTAAATAATAGCTACAGATGTTGGTGACTCAAATCTACCTATGGCGACTTAGAATTTTTACAAAAGATCCCAAGGTGTGTAGTGAACTTAAGGACTTTGATGGATTTAACTGTCTAAGAACATTTTCTCTTTTTTCAACTAATATTGAACTGACCCATTCTCTATCAAAACAAGTATCTAGCCAAATTCACAAAATTATTCTCATTCTTTTCTTTTTTTTTTCATTTGACTTTATGATGTCTGTTTTCTTAGGCTTTCTATGTTACCCATGTAGCCAGCTTTAGCTCAGAGACTCCCAAAGCAGAGGTTTTAGGGCACTAAGTTTTGAAATTCCCCGACGAACTTAATAACTCGAGTAACAAATGCCATAAACAAGACTAGTCAATTCTACTTGTGCCCATTATCTAAAGATTTTTATTTATAAGAACAATGGGTATTGAAGTAGTTTATTCATCAATTTTTTTAATTTTTTTTTGAATTTTTCTATTTTTTCTTTTCGCAAAAAAATTGACTCGACGTTGTTTCAACATGTGAGTTCTCTCTAATGTACCGAATAACATTCCTAGATAATCTCTCCAACTAAGGTCTTGTGCCAAAAGTGCCATCTTGAAATCTAGAGTAAAAATCGTTCAACACAAGTTTCAGAATGATACCTTACTCAACTACTTTTAAATAATCAAAAAGGCACTATATGTATAAGTTTTTGTAAACATGTTAACACCAACTACTATTAAAGTTCAAGAGAGAGTAAGACAACTTAGCTAAAATGTCTCTATTTTTTGAATTTTTTGATTTTTTCAATTTTTTTCAATTTTCTGTTTTTTAATAATTAAACTAAACCCCTCCCCTATACCTAAATCATGCATTGTCCTCAATGTATGCAAAAGAGATAAGTAAGCAAGGAGAAAGATGAGCATATACCTAATAAGGGATGAAGAGAGTTAAAACTACCTACTGAAATAGATTTACTTGATCATGGGTCAATGAGGTTGATGACCTCTTCCTCGGAATTGACTGGAAACTCAAAAAAGTGGTTTGAGACGATGTCCAATGACTTTGAATATTTCACCATTTATAAGATTTTCAATAGCACAATTAAGGTCCCTCCCATCTAGATCTCAATTTTCTGAGAAATAAATGTAGCCTAGAATTGTACAAAAGAACCTTTTGACTGTGAGAAAAGGATTTTCTCAAAATTTATTTATCATGAAAAACTTTGGTTCTTTCTTTATAAATTTTAGCATTTTCATAAGCATCATTTCTCATTTCCTCCAACTCGGATAATTGCAACTTCCTATGACTATCGACAGTGGGTAAATCAAAATTCAACTCCCTAATGGCCCACAAGGCTCGATGTTCATGTTCAACCGGCAAATGACAGGCTTCACCAAACACAAGCCGATACGGAGACATACCCAAGATAGTTTTAAACGCGATTCTATACGCCCATACAGTAACTATCAACTTAGTTGACCAATCCTTCCTATTTGAGTTGAGAGTCTTTTCTAAAATCTATTTGATTTTCCTATTTGAGACTTCAACTTGACTACTAGTTTGATGATGATAAGGGTGGCCAATTGATGAATGATCGAGTACTTTTTTAAGAGAAACTCAAATTGATGGTTTTTGAAATGTTTGCCTTGATAACTAATGATAGCTCTACCCGTACCAAATCGAGAAAATATATTCTCTTTGAAAAAATTTAGAACGACCTTGTTGTCATTAGACTTAGTTGAAATGGCCTCGACCTACGTAGACACATAATCAGCCACTAAGAAAATGTAGAGGCTGCCAAATGAGCAAGAAAACGGGCCTATAAAATCTATCCCCCAACCATCGAAAATTTTGATAATTAGAATCGGATTCATTGGCATCATATTACGTCTTGTGATCTTTTCTAATTGTTGACAACCCACTACAAGTAGCACAGAACAAACTAGGCCAATAGAAACCACTTTGGTAATGAAAGCTCTACGTGTCTTTCACCATTATTCATAGTTTTAATTCTATTTAACCTCGTTGAGATTGACAATCGTTCGCCTCCTTCACTGTGATTCATTTTATTCTGCGAAGCTGTTCGCACACATAAGGTGAGGGCTTATGAGCTTTAAGGAGAAAGTTCAGTACTGGATTCGAATTCAATATCCATTGCATTTCGAGTACTCTCTTTTTTATCATTTCTTCGTTACATCTTTTGTCACTATAACTCATATACGCACGCACTTTATATTTGATTTTTTTCACAAATCGTGTAACAATCCTATAATTATTGTGTTTCCTTGGTTGTTTGAGTGATAGGTTTATGGAGAATCAAAATGTGAACAACGCGATTAACACGACGGTTGATCCCAACGCACAAGTTGTAGTACCTGATGGGGATAAGCAGTATACGCCTAACCCTAACGCACAGAATATATTATCTGATATGGATCAGATGCATATTGTACATGTACCTTCGGGGAATGTTCTTATGGGACACACTATCGTTGAATAGTTTTAGTGTGCTATTTAGACAGACAGTGACATGATTCTTTTCTCTGATAGTACATGCGATGTCTATTTTTACCACAACATATATGGCATGTTTGTAACACAAAAATAGTGTTGTTGAAGGCAAAAAGTGTTGTTGTAATTAAAAAAATGGCTATGGTAACACTTTTTCGAAATACCAGTTCGTAAATAATGTGGGCGCTACCATAGGGGTTTATGATTATACTTTTGAGTTTTAATTTACATTAATAAAAGTATATAATCATAAAGGGTCTAATAACTACACTTTCCCATTTTTTGTAATATCAGGAATATTGTAACCATAGACCTAGGTTGTGTTCTTTTAAACTAAGAAAGAAAAGAAGATTGCCTTTCTTTCTTTTCTCTCCCGAAATCCCAAAAGTAGGAATAATTTTTTGGAAACAAAAATAGAGGAAACTTATTTTTCAACCTTCAGATTTTTTTTCTTTTTTTTATGAAAAAATATTCAAGAAAAAACTGAAGAAATTATTTTTTTTTCTACTTTTTTTCTTTTCTTTCCAAAAGATTTTTACGAACACAATGTTATAGTCACACCACTATAATTGTTGTTACATCGTATTTGTGTTACCAAGAGGCCTATGGTACCTCCATTTACATCTACTAAAACACCAAACAGTACACCAAAATTGCTCATGTGTTACTTTTTTTAATGTAGCAATAGGATAAAAAAGTGTTATATTAAGCTTGTTTTTGAAAAATAGAACAAAACAAAATGTTGCACATGCGGGGATTAGATTTGATCCATAGTGCATTATTTTTTTACCATCAACTACAACAGCAAATATCAATGTATTTAGGAATACTGCAACACAATAAGTCTATTATATAAAATCAAATAGTGTTGCATAAACATTAAACAAACACATCAGCCGTGAGTCTTGGAATGCCACATCATCCGTAGGTCCCACAACAAACCACGTTAGACTCGGGGTCACCCACCACCATATAGGACTTCATACGTTAGGACTTCACACGTAAGCATCTGGGTCCCATAACTGCCACGTCATTAGTATGGGCCCACATATAGGTTCCATATATATTCGGCATAATAGAATGACATGGCAGGTATGGGGCCCACGTTGTGTCATGTCATCGGCGGGTCCCACATCAGTGCCACATAAGTAATGGGCCCACAACTTCGACATTATATGTGGGACCCTGAAAACCACATCAGCAGTGACTCTCACATTGGCACCTCATCAATCACCCCATAGTCTCATGCAAACACTAAAATTCTAGTTGAGGCAACATCATATATTATGTAATACAATAATACTTTTGCAAATTCAATATTAAAAATTATAAATGCAACACTTTTAATAAAAAAAAATACAAGAATGGAATTAACCCATGCATTTACAAAAAAAGCCTTAAGTTTGTATTAATAACTCACTTAACTTTAGATAATAGTTAACTTTTTGATCGTTAAAACTCTTAAGAAAATAGTTGCACGACAACCAAAGCCGATTTGTGATTAAATGCTAGACTTTTAATATTTCGAATTCATGGTGCCACTTTATTCAAATTAATTTGAAATATAAGATATCATATTTTAATTATATATTATAAAAACAATTATTTATAACTATTTTTTTGTAATTGTTAAGATTAACTTTAAGATTTTTTTAATAAATATGGGTGCATAGGAATATTTGTGATGGATGTATTATATAGATTTTGCTAGTACCCGGTCAAATATAACTTATCTTTTTAATAAAGTTAAATATCCTCTTTAACTATCACGTAATTTTAGAAAATTATTAAAATTCTTACTGAATAATCAGTTACCAGAATAATCTTGTTTGAAATTGTTATTGAATATTGAGTTACAAGAATAATCTATAAAATCTTATTAAATCTGCCATGTGTATGGATGTTTGCAAATGAAACTGCCCCCTTAGGTTTCCCATATTTTATATTCCTACCCTTGGTTAGCCTACAACATTAATACATATTTTGATTAATTAGGTGCACTGAAAATTATATTAACACATGACATAGTACTTCTCTAGAACCTTCATAAAGGATTTTTACTTATTGGGATTTTGACTCGTTTCAGATATCGTCTTTAATTATCACATAAATTTATATATTGTTAAATTTGAATCAAATATTCATTTAATATAATAATGTTAAAAATCTTAGGAAATCGAAAATAAATATATAAATTTGCAAAGTGAAACATATCTGGTCAATCTATAAATTATTTACAACATATCCTCAATTTTCATCCACTACAAAACTCAAACCACCCGGTATTTCTGTCATCAAATTAAAGAGATAGAACTTTATATAAACAAGATGTATATATCTTTGCTCAGATGAAAACAAAATGGCTTTTTATAAATTATGTATAAGTGGTTATAAATAAGGAAAGAAAACACTTTTATGTTTTGTCTCCATTGATCAAAATATTTTTACTTGATCACAAGGATTTCTAAAATCTTAATGGCATTTTCTTTTTCTTTTTATAGGAACTCTTCATTTACTCGAGTTTTCTAAACAATGAAGAAATGGTCCAATACTCTCTTAACCTTGCTTATATTAAAGAGTAATACTTCTCAATTTTTTTTAATGTTGAGTATATACATATAGAATGACTTAATATACATTTATTACTATTACATAAGTTTCTTCTTTGTGGTTTTCTAGTCTTTACTTACCATCTATATTGTGACTTTATTGGCAATAATACTATTTTTTTTTATCAAAAGTATATGGACAGATTTTCAAAATTCTTAGTATATGTATATAAATACATATCAACTTTAGCGGTGATCATATTTTTTAATTATTTATATGTGTTTGTTTATGTTTAACAATATAGGTTCCCATTATCGAGGTTACAACAATATCAGATGAAATTTTAATTTCTACAACAAGGAAGGAGAGAGGTATATAATATGCCCTCAAGGCTCTTGGAGATCATGATGAACCAAGCATTAATCTAGAAAACATGGTGAAAAGAAAAGAAATTAAGCTATACTAGGTATTATGTGAAGTATGTTGTTAGAGCATTTGTTTTTATATGTTTATAGGATTTTATTCTCATGTTTATAGTAATTTATAAATAATTAAATATTACTAACTAGAGTTTAATACTTTATGACAGGAAATAAAGATTTTCTAAAGTGAGAAGGAATGAGAAAATTCGGATTTATTGCGGTACATGCAAATACAACAATGCGTCACCCATAACTCAAGTTCTAAAATATTACTTCCATTTTCTTGAAAATCATTAAAACTCTTTATTTTATTAGGTTTTAGAGATATTTTAGAGAAGAATCGTAATATATTATTATAGAATAGAATATAATTAGATAGTCGTACTCTTGAGGGGCACTTGGAGAATATAAAAAGTAGGGAAGAGATTCGTCCGGATTTCGAAGTAAATTATAAAGTTGTATTTTTTATGCTTGAACTCCTATGCTCATTGTTTACAATGTTAATGTATGTTTTTTTATCATCTCATGACTAGTTAACCGTTTATCCAAGGGTAATGTAATTTTTAGGCTTGTTGTGTTTGTTTAGTTGTAATATGTTTTTATTATGATGGCCGATGTGTCATTGAGAGCTTAACCCAATCAAGGGAATCACAAATATTTTGATTGTACTTGTAAAATAATGAATCATGAGTCGTGAACCTTTAGTTGTGTGCATAGGAATTATAACGGTAACATCCCACATTGGTAGATATAAAAGCACTAGGTTATGTCTGGTATATATTCGACCCCGACTTTGATGTTAAAAATGGTATTAGAGCTCTACCATCCGCAATTGCAGAGGCATTGCCCACGTTCCGTATGTGTATGCGCGTAAAAAGAAGAATTTAGCCTGATCTAAAAAAAGGTGGTATTTGTAACATCCTTTATAGATTCAAGTAAAAAAACTAATGTGTACCAAATTGATAACTTTTTCGGACTAGCCTAGGTGGAGTGTCGAGTGTGGTATGCATTGAGTTGTCGATTTGGATGTTAGAAAAGGAGAAGAATTGTAATTTTTATAAATGATTTGAAGTTATGAAGTTTTCTTTTTATTTAAAATTAAATCTAATGCAAGTGATTGAATGTGAGTATCAATATACGGTTGAATTAAATATGTGTATCTTTTAATTTTAATGCACTTAATTAGTGTTAGGTCAAATATTTATTTATATTGTGAGTAAATTTGGCTTTAATTTTTCAGCGTAAATTAATACTTTATTACCTATTTTTCTTGAACTCTTTACTTTACTTTACATGTATATGCTAGTTTGCTCCCTTATCTTTATATAGGATTGACAAAAAAAAATTTACACTAGCCTCACTAGGTTTAGAATATCCTGGGTCCCGGTTCAATCATAGTCTATAGCCTATTACCTTAAAGTAGCATATAATATGTGATGTATGGTTGAATTTTACTACTTATTATCATATTATTATTATTATTATTATTATTATTATTATTATTTATTTAGTTTTTATTATAAAAGGTAATTATGAAACAAAATAAATAAGTTTTTGAAATTATGATATTATTTTTAATATAAATTATTTATATTATTTTTCAAATTTATTTCATAATTTATCCAAATATGTTTTTGATATAACTAAATGGCGAATAAAGTAGATTTTCAATAGCTAGTGATGTGACAACTAGGTGCAAGTATGCTGAGTGTGGGAACTTTGGGTGGACTAATGGATGTATAGTTGTCTATATAACATTTTTTAAATTAATTATATATTTTTAGTCTGCACCATGAACTAAAATGATTTTTGCTGAAAAGGAGGGACATACATTGAGTCATCGTACTTTGTAGCCTAGAATTTTATTTTTATTTTTTAATGTAAAGGGTAGTTTTTTTTGAAAATGTTAACCAATCAACCAAATAGAACTATATTTTGCTTATAATAGTATAGTATATATATAGATTGATATTAGTTTTTTAAATATATTTTTTAATTTTTTTGATTGATTATTATTTTTTATATTATAATTTGAATTACTAAAATTAATTTTGAACGTGTTTAGTTTCCAACAAAAAAGATAAGAAAGAGTACGAGTGCAATTAGATATTAAGTTGGATAACAATTCATACAATTTGTAGTTATATTAGATACTTGATTTTTTTAAACTTTATTTTGGAAGGTGTTAGTGTACTTTTTACGAAGGTGTTAACCAATCGATCAAACGAAATCATGTTTCGCTTATAATGGTATATTATGAATTTTGGGAGACGAATTAGTAGAATTTTTTTTAACACAGAAAAACATAAATTAGACATTCATCTGATTGAAAACTCTAATTTTTAATTTTTTTATCTCATATTTATTGTTCAATTTTTATTTGTTTAATAGATTAAGAAGTTTATAATCACACAAAACACAAAACTATTTCTCCACACACTTCTGTTACATGTAAAAAATTGAAATTGGTGTTGATGTACTCTAAAGCATATCTAATATATGCATGAACTTGGTTGTGTCCATAGTTGGTTATATTTTAAATAAAAAAAATCTGCCATAGGTATTCTTTAATCGTTAAATATAAGGTGTCATCATCACAGGTGTTAGTACACATATTATGACAAACGTGGTCAAATTCTCAATCTTTTTCGAAAATCATGTCGAATAAGCTCAAGCCTACCATTCCAAATGTAACCAATTTGTGCAACGACTAGCCGCCACAAGTTCCCAAAATATCATGATTTGCTGGTGCCTGGTGCACATAATAGTAGTACTTTTCCTTCTAAACTCAACCGAAGTTCCAATTCTTATCGATGTTGGACCGGGGTATTACAAACTCCCCCTCTTAAACACTTGACGTTCCCATCAGGCCAAACAAACAGCCCATAGGTCCATAAATAGCCCATAGGTCCAAGTCGTACCTCTCTAGCCATTGTGGCCACCTTCGTATCTCTATCCATTGTAGGATAATACAACCAGCCTCCTACAACTTTATGCATCAAAATTTCGAGAGCGTATGTGAAAACCCAAATTTCGAGTCTTTTTCAAGTACCATGTCAAGTTATGATTCCGAGTTCAAAATTAGTCCAAGCCTAGTGTACCAAATGCATACAACTTGAGTAACGACTAGTCCACCACATGCCCCAACACATCATAATTTGTTGGTACATATGATAGTAGTATTTTTCCTTATAAACTGAACATAAGTTTCAATTCTTATCCAGGTTGACTAGGGCGTTACACATATATATTAAAGTGTGAAGAAATTAGATTAGACATCATTTGTATATGAAAAAAGTTTGAACATTCCTCTTCTTATATACTCCATTTCTATTCTATACATACACGATTAATAAAATAGTTTTATGCTAGCTAGTTAAGTCTAAACTTGAAAAAGAAGAGGATGCTTGTGTTTTTGTATATAATAAAATGTTAATATATATACATGTCTATGTGTTTTTTTGGTTCTAAATTACATAATTCTAAGTCTATTGGTGATAAATTTAGTGATTCTAGCTCTGCTATTTATAGAGGAGCATTAATTCAAAGCAATGATTGAGAAACTAGTGAACCACACATTAAGGTTTTGGAATATGGAATTGTGTAGCTACAAAGAGCAGACTACCTTTTTGTCAACAATTTCTAATATATATCTCAACATAAAAAATCTTTTCTGCCAATTTCCCATGTTTTTTTATGTATGGAAAACATGTATAGGATTCAGGTTTATACTAGAAAATGATTATTTAAATCATGTCACACATCATTGCAGAAAATAAAATTAGGCTCTTGAAAATTTTCTTTGGTGATAAATCTAAATTAATGAATTTGGGTCTTTTACCGTATTTTATAATTACCAAAAATGGTAGAAAACATAGTTTCATTTTGGAACAATAATTAATGCATAGTAAATACTTAGAGTTCAAATTTTTATATTACTTCGCAAAATTGTAAAGATGTAATTAAAATTAATTTTACGGAATATGTCAAAAATAGTCATGTTTTTAACTTATTTATCAAAATACTATTAATGTTGTATACGTGGGTGTAGAGAAAGTTTTTTCAAATTGCATACACGTTGCAAAAATTGCAGAGGAGGTTACTTGAAGTTGCATATCACGGTGCAAATGTTTATTTTCTCCAATACGCGTATTTTTCAAAAACCGTGTTAATTTTAATAGTTATATATAAATACATATATTTATGTACATATTGAAAAAATAAATTAATCTATTTTAACTATATTTACGATGTACATTAAAATGTGTATACAAGTTGAACAACTAATAGTAACATGTTGTGTATATATTCTTTCTTAATATGATTTGTTTTTAAATAAAATTAGAGTGCAATCTAATTCCAAAAAGAAAATAACATGATTCATGATAGATTAAAAGGGATGAGTGTTGTTACCATATTTCTTACTTTTATTTCTAAATACATTTATAGATGCCTTTCAGTTTTTCTTTGTCTTGGAAATTTTATCATCTAAGTAAGTACATTTAGTTCAGAGAGGTTTTGAACAAAGATAATATCAAAATAATTATGTGGGTTTTTTATGGTTTTGAAATAATAATCCTTTAACAACTTAAAAATGAGTATGTGTGTTTTCATAGTTTTATATCAAAATCTTATCCTCACTTGTCATAACTTCAGAAACAAACATACACCTGGTGTTTAACATTTCAGATGTAAAAAATTTAGGTGATGGTTTGATGGTCCAAGTAGATACTGTAATTTGAGTGTTATTATAGTAGACACTTTAATTTGAGTGTTATTATAGTCTATACATGTTAATGATTTTGATATATTTTCAACTATCATGCATAAAATCATGTGTTATAGGAATTTGGTGTAACATATCACAACCTAATAAATCACTATGCATATATATGAGCTTTTATACAATATTTAAGAATATGTTTAACTCATATAACTATAGTATCCATATCAATTAGGGTGTTAAGTGATCATTTACAATCAACGGCCACTTTGTTGTTTCTAACATATTTATTCCCCTCCATTTAGTTCGCTATTGCACCCATTATACATCTATCAAAATAATTATGGAGGGAAGATGCATTGGGTTTGTAATGTACAAAGATATGCAACACCTAAAAAGTTCACTACTAATACAAATGGCTAACAAATTAAATTGAAAATGCTAACGGATTAAGTGAAAGTGTTATAATGATAATGATTGATTTTGAAAATTATTTTGAAGAGATATCCTACTCAAACTAGTGTTGCTAGCAATCAATGCCTCTTCAACATGGATATTGATGGTCTCGGTAAAAATTCATTTGGCATATCTTCGTATGACTAGGGAGCATGTATTAAGTAGATGGATTATTTTTTATTCGTGTGTAATCAAGCTTAGTTGTATGATTTTTGAAGTAACCAATCTCGAGACTTGATACAATTTATCATTACAAACAAAGTTTTTAATCAAAACTTAGTGTGTAAATGAATTAAGTCGTATCAAACCCATTTTTCTTGACCTTTATTAATTTAATTTAGAGATTATATGACAAACATTCTTCATGCAACTTGATCTTAGTCATGCGTAACTGTTATACTTAAAATTCAATAAAGTGGATCAGTTTTGGTTTACAAAAGTACATATATAACATTTCAATTATCATTCTAATTTCACCAACTCTTTTACGTATACATTTTACAATATCTTAATACAAGTTCACCATAATTAGTTCATGTTACAAAGATTTGTTCCAGCATAATTTTACATACACGTATTATAAATTCTAAGTTGATTGTAAAGTTTTATGTTCGTATTATATCTCTAAAGCTATTATGGTTTTAGAGCTCGGTTTAGGGAAGGACTCAATTTCGAGTCCTCCCACCCCTCGGTTTAGGGAGGGACTTTATTTAGATTCCTCCCACCCCCATTTTTTTAATTTAAATATTTGTTGTTGGTTTTGATATTGGTATTGGTTGTGTTTGTCATTGTCAATCATAGGGAAAAGTATCGTACGATTGAGGAGAGTGTTAAAGAGTATAATATCATGTTCGGGCCTTCCTCTAACGCCTTAAGGTTTCAGATAGACCGGATACTTAATATGATATCAAAAAGTAGGTTTGGAGTGATTTGAGTATCAAATTTAGGGATGATCGTGGAAGTTTAGTTGAATCATTAAACATATAGAGTTACGTTACAACAACAAAAGTTTCTTGAAAATTCCCATGAAATATTCTGCTCAGACCAGCCAACTTGTTTTTACAATTGTCGGAGTTTCAACCGTTGGATTATCTTGAAATTGTAACCACGCCTTCTTTGCATCAGTATCTAAATTTTGAATAGTAAAGATCGTATTTGGAGCTCCAGAAATCGATTTTTTGATGGTTCCAACAGTTACTGTTTATTTTAAGTTCATTCTTTTGATCGTTGTTGATCTTGTAATTTATATATTTGATTGATTTTATTTTAGTACTCGATTATTGTGATATACAATTGTAGTAATTGGTTTATAAGCTTGAGGTTTGATATTAGTTTTGGATTTTCTATCGGAATTAAATTGGTTTTTGATCTACCTTCAGATTTGATTTTGTATTGAAATTGGTTACTTTGAGTTTGGATTTGGTTTTCGAATTTGGTTTCTTGATTGAATTTGGATATAGTTTAAATTTGGTGTTGAATTTGGATTCAGTATTTTTTTTGATTTGGTTTGAGTGTTGAATGAGGAGCAATATCGTCACATGTATATCTGATCATCAACAGGTCTTTTGTCAACTGGTACATTAAGCTTACTTTCTTCTCTATAGATTCTGTATTCAGGTACATCTCATCACATTTCTCCTCATTGGTCGTCTTTCGTTTCTTTTTCTAATGATTCATCTTTATCCATCATGACTACTGATTGTACTCCTATGCCGTTACGAGGTGTGGTTCTGCAGTTACCCCAACGGTGTCTCTCTTTGATGTTTATTATATTCTGCATCTCAAGTTAAATCTTGTTTTGGTTAGTCAGTTATGTGAATCTTGTTACCTGATTTCTTTTTCTTCTACTACTTGTTGTGTTATGGATCCGAGATCTCAAAAAGTAATTGGGAAAGGTCGTAAGCAGGGAGGACTTTAGGTTTTGCATGAACTCGATTTATTTTTTGTGGGAACTTTTAGTGTTGATTTATCATCCTTTCGTTTGAGTGATTTTTCATCTGAAATCTATATATGGCATGCTCGTTTAGGTCATGTTTCTCAATCTCCTTTATAATTAAATTTCAACTGGAGCTTTGGGACAAATAAAAGGTCATGATATTTCTGACTGTAGCAGTTGTAAATTGGCAATATTTGTTGCTTTACCTTTTCATACGAGTGTTACGTATTCTCTTGCTCCGTTTGAAATTGTGTATTTTTTTATGTGTAGGGACCTGCTCCTATGCCCACAAAAGGAAGATCTAGATATTATGTCTCATCCAACTGCCTGATTTTGCTTATTCATCTTATGAAAACTTCTTTTTCTTTATTCGTTACTTCTGTTTACCATTTGTTTGAGCATGCATCATATAGAGAGGCTATTCATGATCATCTATGGAAGAATGCTATGGTCGGGGAGCTTACTGCTTACATCAAACTCATGCATGGGATTTAGTCCTATTGCCTCTTGGAAAACATGCAATTGGTTGTCATTGAGTATATAAAATTAAGACAAAAGATGATGGATCCGTTGAGCGTTATAAGGCTCGACTTGTTGCTAAAGGTTACTATCGAAAGTATGGCTTGGACTATGAAGAGACTTTTACGCCTGTTGCAAAAATGATGATTGTTCGTACTTTGATAGCAGTGGCTTATGTTCATAAGTGGAAAATATTTCAGATGGATGTTAAGAATGCGTTCTTGTATGGTGATCTTCACGTGGAAGTTTACATGACACCTCCTCCCGGTCTTCCGCATCAACCTGGTTATGTCTGCAAACTTCGTAAATCTATTTATGGTCTTTATCAATCATCTCATTGTTGGTTTAAGAAATTTTCTATTGTACTTCATTCACTTGGTTTTCTTCCTAATAATTATTATTTTGCTCTTTTTGTATGTTGTACGAGTGCTGGTCATATCTTATTGTCTTTATTGTTGATGATATGATTATTACTTGTGATGATTGTGATGGTATTGAGTCATTGAAACGTGAGTTGACTCGTTGTTTATTTTGAAAGATTTGGGTTTGCTCCGTTACTTCTTGGGAAATGAAGTTGCTAGCTGACCAAAGGGGTATTTTTTATGTCAATCTAAGTATATTGCTGATTTGCATGACGGAGCACGTCTTATGGAGAACAAGAATGTAAAAACTCCTATAGAGATAAATGCTAGATATTCTCCTTCTCATGGACTTCCCTTAGCAAATCCGACTTTATATCGCACGATTGTTGGTAGAATTTTTTATCTCACTGTTACTCGTCGGATATTGGACATGTTCATATAGTTTCAATTTGTCACTTTTCCTACTACCTACATAGGGTTATAGTTCTTCGTATTCCTAGGTATCTTCGTGGGACTCATTTTTAGAGTCTTTTTTTCTTCTAAATCATCTTTAGAGTTACGTGCTTATAGTGATGCTGATTGGGCTAGTAATCCCGAGGATCGTAAATCTACAACTGGTTTTTGTATTTTTCTTGGTGATTCTATTATTTTATGGAAGAGTAAAAAATAAGATGTTTTTTTCGAGATCGTCTTCAAAAGTTGAGTATCGTGCCATGGGTTCCACTACCTGTGAGATTCTTTGGTTATATTACTTACTTACAGATTTGGGTGTTAGTCTTCCTAGTTCCACCTCATTATATTGTGATAATTAGAGTGCAATTCATCTAACACGTAATTCGGTATTTTATGAGCGCACTAAACATATTGAGATTGATTGTCATTGATGTGCTAGAAATAAACATTTTAATTGCCAGCGCATAATTTATCATTTTAAAATTTTATGTTCGTTCCGCAAAGACTGTATTTTTTTCGCAAATCTTATTTATAATTTAGGAGAATGAGAACAATTAATTTTGAGAGGAGAGTTTTGAATTACAATTAATCAACAAATAAGAAATTTAAAGCATTATTTAACTAAGAAATATATACACTGACGAAATCACAATCATGCGAGTACGATCTATTTACCTAAATTGATGTGATATCATTGGGCTAGAAAATTAAGCATGTGAAATATAAAATGGACTAAAGAAATGGGCTAAGATTGTCGACTTGGGCCTGCACTACTAGAGATAGTAGATACGACATCGGTGCTTAGACATCGACATGTAATGAAACCGATGTTAAAATCTTATTTAATATCGGTTTAGAAAAAAAGATGTTGAATACAAATACTAATGTCGGTTACACATAGTAGGTGTTGTCTATGTTCAAAAAATAAAAAGGCCATATATATGCTTTTAACTTTGACATCGGCTGATTTTGTTAACCGTTGTCTATGGCCATTTTTACAAAAATAAAATTTACTTGTCTTTTCCCCGGTATCAGTACACTTTCCCCCTTTGATTTTAACAAATTATTCACTTTATCCTTATTTCCCCCTTTTCCAAAATAACTCTCCCGCGACCCTCTTCTCTCCTACGACCCTCATCTCTCTCGTTTCTCTCGTCTCTCTCACCTCTCATATCTCTTTCATCTCTCCCCTCTTTCTCTCTTACCGTCTTCTCGCCTCTCATCTCATCTCTCATCTTCTCGCCGTCTATTTCTCTCTTTTCATCTAAACCCTAATTTCATCCCCAATTCAAATTCAAGCTTTGAAGCTTCAAATTGAGCTTCAAACCACTAAGATTATAAATTAGTAGAAGCTTTGGAGCATCCGGCGGTTCACAAATTTTAGGCTTTGGAACTTTGAGGTTTTGGAGCATCTGGAGGTTCACATTTTGGAGGTTTGGAACTTTGAGGTATATTCTTCTATCTTCCTCTTTTGTGCATGTATATAAGAAATATTTTTTGGGGGTTTTATGTTCGGTTTTTTGTGGGGTTTTTTAGAGTTTTCGGTGGGATTATATACTTGGACAAGACGTTTTGGAACTGTTTATAAGGGAAATATTGATGAGAATCTTAGAGTTGGTTTGAAATATCTTCTGGTTGCGGTTAAAGTTCTTAATAAGGAAGGGCTCCAGGTTCATCTTGAGTGGCTTATGAGTCTTCAAATTCATATTACTTGTGGTAAGTCTGACTATTATGTATTGTAATGTAATTGACTTTTTGTTGTTTTATATACTGTGAATTTTCTAGGTTAGCTAAAGCATCCGAATCTTGTCATGTTGTTTGGTTATTGCTGCGAGGATGATCATAGGTTACCAGTTGTTTACTGGTGTTGTTCATTCTGTGTATGATATTGTATATTGGAGCTTAATTAGTAAATGTGGAGTCCACTTATCAATATTGTGAAATCCCATTACTTGACTTTTGGTCCCTGGCACGTTATCAGGTTAAGGTGAATTTGTTGGCCGTATGCTTGTTGGAATATAGGAGCTTCTATGCAATTCATTTTGTTTCTTGTAGTACATAATTCAAGAACATATCCTAACTTATTTTATTAAA